>NW_027394278.1:4910029-4990027 GCF_049309525.1 Garra rufa | reverse complement strand
GCATGAATAAAACCTATTTTGCAACACAGAGAAACATGTCTTAAGGTGTTAGAAGTGTTTTGCATGATTTTTTAAGTTAGAGCCTGAAATGTCAGAAAACGGCTTTTCAGCACATAACAAACTTGGTTCAGGCAATGCAAGCTGAATCTCTCTCCCACTTTAAAATATCAGTCTGTGCATGAATAAAACCTATTTTGCAACACAGAGAAACATATCTGAAGGTGTTAGAAGTGTTTTGCATGATTTTTGAAGTTAGAGCCTGAAATGTCAGAAAACAGCGTTTCAGCGCAGAACAAACTTGGTTCCAGCAATGCAAGCTGAATCTTGGTCCCACTTTAAAATAACAGTCTGTGCATGAATAAAACCTATTTTGCAACACAGAGAAACATATCTGAAGGTGTTAGAAGTGTTTTGCATGATTTTTGAAGTTAGAGCCTGAAATGTCAGAAAACAGCGTTTCAGCGCAGAACAAACTTGGTTCCAGCAATGCAAGATGAATCTTGGTCCCAATTTAAAATATCAGTCTGTGCATGAATAAAACCTATTTTGCAACACAGAGAAACATATCTGAAGGTGTTAGAAGTGTTTTGCATGATTTTTGAAGTTAGAGCCTGAAGTGTCAGAAAACAGCGTTTCAGCGCAGATAAAACTTGGTTCCAGCAATGCAAGCTGAATCTTGGTCCCACTTTAAAATATCAGTCTGTGCATGAATAAAACCTATTTTGCAACACAGAGAAACATATCTGAAGGTGTTAGAAGTGTTTTGCATGATTTTTGAAGTTAGAGCCTGAAGTGTCAGAAAACAGCGTTTCAGCGCAGAACAAACTTGGTTCCAGCAATGCAAGCTGAATCTGTCTCCCACTTTAAAATATCAGTCTGTGCATGAATAAAACCTATTTTGCAACACAGAGAAACATATCTGAAGGTGTTAGAAGTGTTTTGCATGATTTTTGAAGTTAGAGGCTGAAATGTCAGAAAACAGCGTTTCAGCGCAGAACAAACTTGGTTCCAGCAATGCAAGCTGAATCTTGGTCCCAATTTAAAATATCAGTCTGTGCATGAATAAAACCTATTTTGCAACACAGAGAAACATATCTGAAGGTGTTAGAAGTGTTTTGCATGATTTTTGAAGTTAGAGCCTGAAGTGTCAGAAAACAGCGTTTCAGCGCAGAACAAACTTGGTTCTGGCAATGCAGGCTGAAACTCGGTCCAAAATTAAAATTGCAGTCTGTGCATGAATAAAACCTATTTTGCAACACAGAGAAACATATCTGAAGGTGTTAGAAGTGTTTTGCATGATTTTTGAAGTTAGAGCCTGAAATGTCAGAAAACAGCGTTTCAGCGCAGAACAAACTTGGTTCCAGCAATGCAAGCTGAATCTTGGTCCCACTTTAAAATATCAGTCTGTGCATGAATAAAACCTATTTTGCAACACAGAGAAACATATCTGAAGGTGTTAGAAGTGTTTTGCATGATTTTTTAAGTTAGAGCCTGAAATGTCAGAAAACAGCGTTTCAGCGCAGAACAAACTTGGTTCCAGCAATGCAAGCTGAATCTGTCTCCCACTTTAAAATATCAGTCTGTGCATGAATAAAACCTATTTTGCAACACAGAGAAACATATCTGAAGGTGTTAGAAGTGTTTTGCATGATTTTTGAAGTTAGAGCCTGAAATGTCAGAAAACAGCGTTTCAGCGCAGAACAAACTTGGTTCCAGCAATGCAAGCTGAATCTTGGTCCCAATTTAAAATATCAGTCTGTGCATGAATAAAACCTATTTTGCAACACAGAGAAACATATCTGAAGGTGTTAGAAGTGTTTTGCATGATTTTTGAAGTTAGAGCCTGAAGTGTCAGAAAACAGCGTTTCAGCGCAGAACAAACTTGGTTCTGGCAATGCAGGCTGAAACTCGGTCCAAAATTAAAATTGCAGCCTGTGCATGAATAAAACCTATTTTGCAACACAGAGAAACATATCTGAAGGTGTTAGAAGTGTTTTGCATGATTTTTGAAGTTAGAGCCTGAAATGTCAGAAAACGGCTTTTCAGCACATAACAAACTTGGTTCAGGCAATGCAAGCTGAAACTCGGTCCAAAATTAAAATTGCAGTCTGTGCATGAATAAAACCTATTTTGCAACACAGAGAAACATATCTGAAGGTGTTAGAAGTGTTTTGCATGATTTTTGAAGTTAGAGCCTGAAATGTCAGAAAACAGCGTTTCAGCGCAGAACAAACTTGGTTCCAGCAATGCAAGCTGAATCTTGGTCCCACTTTAAAATATCAGTCTGTGCATGAATAAAACCTATTTTGCAACACAGAGAAACATATCTGAAGGTGTTAGAAGTGTTTTGCATGATTTTTGAAGTTAGAGCCTGAAATGTCAGAAAACGGCTTTTCAGCACATAACAAACTTGGTTCAGGCAATGCAAGCTGAAACTCGGTCCAAAATTAAAATTGAAGTCTGTGCATGAATAAAACCTATTTTGCAACACAGAGAAACATATCTGAAGGTGTTAGAAGTGTTTTGCATGATTTTTGAAGTTAGAGCCTGAAATGTCAGAAAACGGCTTTTCAGCACATAACAAACTTGGTTCAGGCAATGCAAGCTGAAACTCGGTCCAAAATTAAAATTGAAGTCTGTGCATGAATAAAACCTATTTTGCAACACAGAGAAACATATCTGAAGGTGTTAGAAGTGTTTTGCATGATTTTTGAAGTTAGAGCCTGAAATGTCAGAAAACGGCTTTTCAGCCCATAACAAACTTGGTCCAGGCAATGCAAGCTGAAACTCGGTCCAAAATTAAAATAGCAGTCTGTGCATGAATAAAACCTATTCTGCAACACAGAGACACATATCTGAAGGTGTTAGAAGTGTTTTGCATGATTTTTGAAGTTAGAGCCTGAAATGTCAGAAAACAGCGTTTCAGCGCAGAACAAACTTGGTTCCAGCAATGCAAGCTGAATCTTGGTCCCACTTTAAAATAACAGTCTGTGCATGAATAAAACCTATTTTGCAACACAGAGAAACATATCTGAAGGTGTTAGAAGTGTTTTGCATGAATTTTGAAGTTAGAGCCTGAAATGTCAGAAAACAGCGTTTCAGCCCATAACAAACTTGGTTCTGGCAATGCAGGCTGAAACTCGGTCCAAAATTAAAATTGCAGCCTGTGCATGAATAAAACCTATTTTGCAACACAGAGAAACATGTCTTAAGGTGTTAGAAGTGTTTTGCATGATTTTTTAAGTTAGAGCCTGAAATGTCAGAAAACGGCTTTTCAGCACATAACAAACTTGGTTCAGGCAATGCAAGCTGAATCTCTCTCCCACTTTAAAATATCAGTCTGTGCATGAATAAAACCTATTTTGCAACACAGAGAAACATATCTGAAGGTGTTAGAAGTGTTTTGCATGATTTTTGAAGTTAGAGCCTGAAATGTCAGAAAACAGCGTTTCAGCGCAGAACAAACTTGGTTCCAGCAATGCAAGCTGAATCTTGGTCCCACTTTAAAATATCAGTCTGTGCATGAATAAAACCTATTTTGCAACACAGAGAAACATATCTGAAGGTGTTAGAAGTGTTTTGCATGATTTTTGAAGTTAGAGCCTGAAATGTCAGAAAACGGCTTTTCAGCACATAACAAACTTGGTTCAGGCAATGCAAGCTGAAACTCGTTCCAAAATTAAAATTGAAGTCTGTGCATGAATAAAACCTATTTTGCAACACAGAGAAACATATCTGAAGGTGTTAGAAGTGTTTTGCATGATTTTTGAAGTTAGAGCCTGAAATGTCAGAAAACGGCTTTTCAGCACATAACAAACTTGGTTCAGGCAATGCAAGCTGAAACTCGGTCCAAAATTAAAATTGAAGTCTGTGCATGAATAAAACCTATTTTGCAACACAGAGAAACATATCTGAAGGTGTTAGAAGTGTTTTGCATGATTTTTGAAGTTAGAGCCTGAAATGTCAGAAAACGGCTTTTCAGCCCATAACAAACTTGGTCCAGGCAATGCAAGCTGAAACTCGGTCCAAAATTAAAATAGCAGTCTGTGCATGAATAAAACCTATTCTGCAACACAGAGACACATATCTGAAGGTGTTAGAAGTGTTTTGCATGATTTTTGAAGTTAGAGCCTGAAATGTCAGAAAACAGCGTTTCAGCGCAGAACAAACTTGGTTCCAGCAATGCAAGCTGAATCTTGGTCCCACTTTAAAATAACAGTCTGTGCATGAATAAAACCTATTTTGCAACACAGAGAAACATATCTGAAGGTGTTAGAAGTGTTTTGCATGATTTTTGAAGTTAGAGCCTGAAATGTCAGAAAACAGCGTTTCAGCGCAGAACAAACTTGCTTCTGGCAATGCAGGCTGAAACTCGGTCCAATATTAAAATTGCAGTCTGTGCATTAATAAAACCTATTTTGCAACACAGAGAAACATATTTGAAGGTGTTAGAAGTGTTTTGCATGATTTTTGAAGTTAGAGCCTGAAATGTCAGAAAACGGCTTTTCAGCACATAACAAACTTGGTTCCAGCAATGCAAGCTGAATCTTGGTCCCACTTTAAAATATCAGTCTGTGCATGAATAAAACCTATTTTGCAACACAGAGAAACATATCTGAAGGTGTTAGAAGTGTTTTGCATGATTTTTGAAGTTAGAGCCTGAAATGTCAGAAAACGGCTTTTCAGCCCATAACAAACTTGGTCCAGGCAATGCAAGCTGAAACTCGGTCCAAAATTAAAATAGCAGTCTGTGCATGAATAAAACCTATTCTGCAACACAGAGACACATATCTGAAGGTGTTAGAAGTGTTTTGCATGAATTTTGAAGTTAGAGCCTGAAATGTCAGAAAACAGCGTTTCAGCCCATAACAAACTTGGTTCTGGCAATGCAGGCTGAAACTCGGTCCAAAATTAAAATTGCAGCCTGTGCATGAATAAAACCTATTTTGCAACACAGAGAAACATGTCTTAAGGTGTTAGAAGTGTTTTGCATGATTTTTTAAGTTAGAGCCTGAAATGTCAGAAAACGGCTTTTCAGCACATAACAAACTTGGTTCAGGCAATGCAAGCTGAATCTCTCTCCCACTTTAAAATATCAGTCTGTGCATGAATAAAACCTATTTTGCAACACAGAGAAACATATCTGAAGGTGTTAGAAGTGTTTTGCATGATTTTTGAAGTTAGAGCCTGAAATGTCAGAAAACAGCGTTTCAGCGCAGAACAAACTTGGTTCCAGCAATGCAAGCTGAATCTTGGTCCCACTTTAAAATAACAGTCTGTGCATGAATAAAACCTATTTTGCAACACAGAGAAACATATCTGAAGGTGTTAGAAGTGTTTTGCATGATTTTTGAAGTTAGAGCCTGAAATGTCAGAAAACAGCGTTTCAGCGCAGAACAAACTTGGTTCCAGCAATGCAAGATGAATCTTGGTCCCAATTTAAAATATCAGTCTGTGCATGAATAAAACCTATTTTGCAACACAGAGAAACATATCTGAAGGTGTTAGAAGTGTTTTGCATGATTTTTGAAGTTAGAGCCTGAAGTGTCAGAAAACAGCGTTTCAGCGCAGATAAAACTTGGTTCCAGCAATGCAAGCTGAATCTTGGTCCCACTTTAAAATATCAGTCTGTGCATGAATAAAACCTATTTTGCAACACAGAGAAACATATCTGAAGGTGTTAGAAGTGTTTTGCATGATTTTTGAAGTTAGAGCCTGAAGTGTCAGAAAACAGCGTTTCAGCGCAGAACAAACTTGGTTCCAGCAATGCAAGCTGAATCTGTCTCCCACTTTAAAATATCAGTCTGTGCATGAATAAAACCTATTTTGCAACACAGAGAAACATATCTGAAGGTGTTAGAAGTGTTTTGCATGATTTTTGAAGTTAGAGCCTGAAATGTCAGAAAACAGCGTTTCAGCGCAGAACAAACTTGGTTCCAGCAATGCAAGCTGAATCTTGGTCCCAATTTAAAATATCAGTCTGTGCATGAATAAAACCTATTTTGCAACACAGAGAAACATATCTGAAGGTGTTAGAAGTGTTTTGCATGATTTTTGAAGTTAGAGCCTGAAGTGTCAGAAAACAGCGTTTCAGCGCAGAACAAACTTGGTTCAGGCAATGCAAGCTGAAACTCGGTCCAAAATTAAAATTGCAGTCTGTGCATGAATAAAACCTATTTTGCAACACAGAGAAACATATCTGAAGGTGTTAGAAGTGTTTTGCATGATTTTTGAAGTTAGAGCCTGAAATGTCAGAAAACGGCTTTTCAGCACATAACAAACTTGGTTCAGGCAATGCAAGCTGAATCTCTCTCCCACTTTAAAATATCAGTCTGTGCATGAATAAAACCTATTTTGCAACACAGAGAAACATGTCTTAAGGTGTTAGAAGTGTTTTGCATGATTTTTTAAGTTAGAGCCTGAAATGTCAGAAAACGGCTTTTCAGCACATAACAAACTTGGTAATGCAGGCTGAAACTCGGTCCAAAATTAAAATTGCAGCCTGTGCATGAATAAAACCTATTTTGCAACACAGAGAAACATGTCTTAAGGTGTTAGAAGTGTTTTGCATGATTTTTTAAGTTAGAGCCTGAAATGTCAGAAAACGGCTTTTCAGCACATAACAAACTTGGTTCAGGCAATGCAAGCTGAATCTCTCTCCCACTTTAAAATATCAGTCTGTGCATGAATAAAACCTATTTTGCAACACAGAGAAACATATCTGAAGGTGTTAGAAGTGTTTTGCATGATTTTTGAAGTTAGAGCCTGAAATGTCAGAAAACAGCGTTTCAGCGCAGAACAAACTTGGTTCCAGCAATGCAAGATGAATCTTGGTCCCAAGTTAAAATATCAGTATGTGCATGAATAAAACCTATTTTGCAACACAGAGAAACATATCTGAAGGTGTTAGAAGTGTTTTGCATGATTTTTGAAGTTAGAGCCTGAAATGTCAGAAAACGGCTTTTCAGCACATAAAAAACTTGGTTCAGGCAATGCAAGCTGAAACTCGGTCCAAAATTAAAATTGAAGTCTGTGCATGAATAAAACCTATTTTGCAACACAGAGAAACATATCTGAAGGTGTTAGAAGTGTTTTGCATGATTTTTGAAGTTAGAGCCTGAAATGTCAGAAAACAGCGTTTCAGTGCAGAACAAACTTGGTTCCAGCAATGCAAGCTGAATCTTGGTCCCACTTTAAAATATCAGTCTGTGCATGAATAAAACCTATTTTGCAACACAGAGAAACATATCTGAAGGTGTTAGAAGTGTTTTGCATGATTTTTTAAGTTAGAGCCTGAAATGTCAGAAAACAGCGTTTCAGCGCAGAACAAACTTGCTTCTGGCAATGCAGGCTGAAACTCGGTCCAATATTAAAATTGCAGTCTGTGCATTAATAAAACCTATTTTGCAACACAGAGAAACATATTTGAAGGTGTTAGAAGTGTTTTGCATGATTTTTGAAGTTAGAGCCTGAAATGTCAGAAAACGGCTTTTCAGCACATAACAAACTTGGTTCCAGCAATGCAAGCTGAATCTTGGTCCCACTTTAAAATATCAGTCTGTGCATGAATAAAACCTATTTTGCAACACAGAGAAACATATCTGAAGGTGTTAGAAGTGTTTTGCATGATTTTTGAAGTTAGAGCCTGAAATGTCAGAAAACGGCTTTTCAGCCCATAACAAACTTGGTCCAGGCAATGCAAGCTGAAACTCGGTCCAAAATTAAAATAGCAGTCTGTGCATGAATAAAACCTATTCTGCAACACAGAGACACATATCTGAAGGTGTTAGAAGTGTTTTGCATGAATTTTGAAGTTAGAGCCTGAAATGTCAGAAAACAGCGTTTCAGCCCATAACAAACTTGGTTCTGGCAATGCAGGCTGAAACTCGGTCCAAAATTAAAATTGCAGCCTGTGCATGAATAAAACCTATTTTGCAACACAGAGAAACATGTCTTAAGGTGTTAGAAGTGTTTTGCATGATTTTTTAAGTTAGAGCCTGAAATGTCAGAAAACGGCTTTTCAGCACATAACAAACTTGGTTCAGGCAATGCAAGCTGAATCTCTCTCCCACTTTAAAATATCAGTCTGTGCATGAATAAAACCTATTTTGCAACACAGAGAAACATATCTGAAGGTGTTAGAAGTGTTTTGCATGATTTTTGAAGTTAGAGCCTGAAATGTCAGAAAACAGCGTTTCAGCGCAGAACAAACTTGGTTCCAGCAATGCAAGCTGAATCTTGGTCCCACTTTAAAATATCAGTCTGTGCATGAATAAAACCTATTTTGCAACACAGAGAAACATATCTGAAGGTGTTAGAAGTGTTTTGCATGATTTTTTAAGTTAGAGCCTGAAATGTCAGAAAACGGCTTTTCAGCACATAACAAACTTGGTTCAGGCAATGCAAGCTGAATCTCTCTCCCACTTTAAAATATCAGTCTGTGCATGAATAAAACCTATTTTGCAACACAGAGAAACATATCTGAAGGTGTTAGAAGTGTTTTGCATGATTTTTGAAGTTAGAGCCTGAAATGTCAGAAAACAGCGTTTCAGCGCAGAACAAACTTGGTTCCAGCAATGCAAGCTGAATCTTGGTCCCACTTTAAAATAACAGTCTGTGCATGAATAAAACCTATTTTGCAACACAGAGAAACATATCTGAAGGAGTTAGAAGTGTTTTGCATGATTTTTGAAGTTAGAGCCTGAAATGTCAGAAAACAGCGTTTCAGCGCAGAACAAACTTGCTTCTGGCAATGCAGGCTGAAACTCGGTCCAATATTAAAATTGCAGTCTGTGCATTAATAAAACCTATTTTGCAACACAGAGAAACATATTTGAAGGTGTTAGAAGTGTTTTGCATGATTTTTGAAGTTAGAGCCTGAAATGTCAGAAAACGGCTTTTCAGCACATAACAAACTTGGTTCCAGCAATGCAAGCTGAATCTTGGTCCCACTTTAAAATATCAGTCTGTGCATGAATAAAACCTATTTTGCAACACAGAGAAACATATCTGAAGGTGTTAGAAGTGTTTTGCATGATTTTTGAAGTTAGAGCCTGAAATGTCAGAAAACGGCTTTTCAGCCCATAACAAACTTGGTCCAGGCAATGCAAGCTGAAACTCGGTCCAAAATTAAAATAGCAGTCTGTGCATGAATAAAACCTATTCTGCAACACAGAGACACATATCTGAAGGTGTTAGAAGTGTTTTGCATGAATTTTGAAGTTAGAGCCTGAAATGTCAGAAAACAGCGTTTCAGCCCATAACAAACTTGGTTCTGGCAATGCAGGCTGAAACTCGGTCCAAAATTAAAATTGCAGCCTGTGCATGAATAAAACCTATTTTGCAACACAGAGAAACATGTCTTAAGGTGTTAGAAGTGTTTTGCATGATTTTTTAAGTTAGAGCCTGAAATGTCAGAAAACGGCTTTTCAGCACATAACAAACTTGGTTCAGGCAATGCAAGCTGAATCTCTCTCCCACTTTAAAATATCAGTCTGTGCATGAATAAAACCTATTTTGCAACACAGAGAAACATATCTGAAGGTGTTAGAAGTGTTTTGCATGATTTTTGAAGTTAGAGCCTGAAATGTCAGAAAACAGCGTTTCAGCGCAGAACAAACTTGGTTCCAGCAATGCAAGCTGAATCTTGGTCCCACTTTAAAATATCAGTCTGTGCATGAATAAAACCTATTTTGCAACACAGAGAAACATATCTGAAGGTGTTAGAAGTGTTTTGCATGATTTTTGAAGTTAGAGCCTGAAATGTCAGAAAACGGCTTTTCAGCACATAACAAACTTGGTTCAGGCAATGCAAGCTGAAACTCGGTCCAAAATTAAAATTGAAGTCTGTGCATGAATAAAACCTATTTTGCAACACAGAGAAACATATCTGAAGGTGTTAGAAGTGTTTTGCATGATTTTTGAAGTTAGAGCCTGAAATGTCAGAAAACGGCTTTTCAGCACATAACAAACTTGGTTCAGGCAATGCAAGCTGAAACTCGGTCCAAAATTAAAATTGAAGTCTGTGCATGAATAAAACCTATTTTGCAACACAGAGAAACATATCTGAAGGTGTTAGAAGTGTTTTGCATGATTTTTGAAGTTAGAGCCTGAAATGTCAGAAAACGGCTTTTCAGCCCATAACAAACTTGGTCCAGGCAATGCAAGCTGAAACTCGGTCCAAAATTAAAATAGCAGTCTGTGCATGAATAAAACCTATTCTGCAACACAGAGACACATATCTGAAGGTGTTAGAAGTGTTTTGCATGATTTTTGAAGTTAGAGCCTGAAATGTCAGAAAACAGCGTTTCAGCGCAGAACAAACTTGGTTCCAGCAATGCAAGCTGAATCTTGGTCCCACTTTAAAATAACAGTCTGTGCATGAATAAAACCTATTTTGCAACACAGAGAAACATATCTGAAGGTGTTAGAAGTGTTTTGCATGAATTTTGAAGTTAGAGCCTGAAATGTCAGAAAACAGCGTTTCAGCCCATAACAAACTTGGTTCTGGCAATGCAGGCTGAAACTCGGTCCAAAATTAAAATTGCAGCCTGTGCATGAATAAAACCTATTTTGCAACACAGAGAAACATGTCTTAAGGTGTTAGAAGTGTTTTGCATGATTTTTTAAGTTAGAGCCTGAAATGTCAGAAAACGGCTTTTCAGCACATAACAAACTTGGTTCAGGCAATGCAAGCTGAATCTCTCTCCCACTTTAAAATATCAGTCTGTGCATGAATAAAACCTATTTTGCAACACAGAGAAACATATCTGAAGGTGTTAGAAGTGTTTTGCATGATTTTTGAAGTTAGAGCCTGAAATGTCAGAAAACAGCGTTTCAGCGCAGAACAAACTTGGTTCCAGCAATGCAAGCTGAATCTTGGTCCCACTTTAAAATATCAGTCTGTGCATGAATAAAACCTATTTTGCAACACAGAGAAACATATCTGAAGGTGTTAGAAGTGTTTTGCATGATTTTTGAAGTTAGAGCCTGAAATGTCAGAAAACGGCTTTTCAGCACATAACAAACTTGGTTCAGGCAATGCAAGCTGAAACTCGGTCCAAAATTAAAATTGAAGTCTGTGCATGAATAAAACCTATTTTGCAACACAGAGAAACATATCTGAAGGTGTTAGAAGTGTTTTGCATGATTTTTGAAGTTAGAGCCTGAAATGTCAGAAAACGGCTTTTCAGCACATAACAAACTTGGTTCAGGCAATGCAAGCTGAAACTCGGTCCAAAATTAAAATTGAAGTCTGTGCATGAATAAAACCTATTTTGCAACACAGAGAAACATATCTGAAGGTGTTAGAAGTGTTTTGCATGATTTTTGAAGTTAGAGCCTGAAATGTCAGAAAACAGCGTTTCAGCGCAGAACAAACTTGGTTCCAGCAATGCAAGCTGAATCTTGGTCCCACTTTAAAATAACAGTCTGTGCATGAATAAAACCTATTTTGCAACACAGAGAAACATATCTGAAGGTGTTAGAAGTGTTTTGCATGATTTTTGAAGTTAGAGCCTGAAATGTCAGAAAACAGCGTTTCAGCGCAGAACAAACTTGCTTCTGGCAATGCAGGCTGAAACTCGGTCCAATATTAAAATTGCAGTCTGTGCATTAATAAAACCTATTTTGCAACACAGAGAAACATATTTGAAGGTGTTAGAAGTGTTTTGCATGATTTTTGAAGTTAGAGCCTGAAATGTCAGAAAACGGCTTTTCAGCACATAACAAACTTGGTTCCAGCAATGCAAGCTGAATCTTGGTCCCACTTTAAAATATCAGTCTGTGCATGAATAAAACCTATTTTGCAACACAGAGAAACATATCTGAAGGTGTTAGAAGTGTTTTGCATGATTTTTGAAGTTAGAGCCTGAAATGTCAGAAAACGGCTTTTCAGCCCATAACAAACTTGGTCCAGGCAATGCAAGCTGAAACTCGGTCCAAAATTAAAATAGCAGTCTGTGCATGAATAAAACCTATTCTGCAACACAGAGACACATATCTGAAGGTGTTAGAAGTGTTTTGCATGAATTTTGAAGTTAGAGCCTGAAATGTCAGAAAACAGCGTTTCAGCCCATAACAAACTTGGTTCTGGCAATGCAGGCTGAAACTCGGTCCAAAATTAAAATTGCAGCCTGTGCATGAATAAAACCTATTTTGCAACACAGAGAAACATGTCTTAAGGTGTTAGAAGTGTTTTGCATGATTTTTTAAGTTAGAGCCTGAAATGTCAGAAAACGGCTTTTCAGCACATAACAAACTTGGTTCAGGCAATGCAAGCTGAATCTCTCTCCCACTTTAAAATATCAGTCTGTGCATGAATAAAACCTATTTTGCAACACAGAGAAACATATCTGAAGGTGTTAGAAGTGTTTTGCATGATTTTTGAAGTTAGAGCCTGAAATGTCAGAAAACAGCGTTTCAGCGCAGAACAAACTTGGTTCCAGCAATGCAAGCTGAATCTTGGTCCCACTTTAAAATAACAGTCTGTGCATGAATAAAACCTATTTTGCAACACAGAGAAACATATCTGAAGGTGTTAGAAGTGTTTTGCATGATTTTTGAAGTTAGAGCCTGAAATGTCAGAAAACAGCGTTTCAGCGCAGAACAAACTTGGTTCCAGCAATGCAAGATGAATCTTGGTCCCAATTTAAAATATCAGTCTGTGCATGAATAAAACCTATTTTGCAACACAGAGAAACATATCTGAAGGTGTTAGAAGTGTTTTGCATGATTTTTGAAGTTAGAGCCTGAAGTGTCAGAAAACAGCGTTTCAGCGCAGATAAAACTTGGTTCCAGCAATGCAAGCTGAATCTTGGTCCCACTTTAAAATATCAGTCTGTGCATGAATAAAACCTATTTTGCAACACAGAGAAACATATCTGAAGGTGTTAGAAGTGTTTTGCATGATTTTTGAAGTTAGAGCCTGAAGTGTCAGAAAACAGCGTTTCAGCGCAGAACAAACTTGGTTCCAGCAATGCAAGCTGAATCTGTCTCCCACTTTAAAATATCAGTCTGTGCATGAATAAAACCTATTTTGCAACACAGAGAAACATATCTGAAGGTGTTAGAAGTGTTTTGCATGATTTTTGAAGTTAGAGGCTGAAATGTCAGAAAACAGCGTTTCAGCGCAGAACAAACTTGGTTCCAGCAATGCAAGCTGAATCTTGGTCCCAATTTAAAATATCAGTCTGTGCATGAATAAAACCTATTTTGCAACACAGAGAAACATATCTGAAGGTGTTAGAAGTGTTTTGCATGATTTTTGAAGTTAGAGCCTGAAGTGTCAGAAAACAGCGTTTCAGCGCAGAACAAACTTGGTTCTGGCAATGCAGGCTGAAACTCGGTCCAAAATTAAAATTGCAGTCTGTGCATGAATAAAACCTATTTTGCAACACAGAGAAACATATCTGAAGGTGTTAGAAGTGTTTTGCATGATTTTTGAAGTTAGAGCCTGAAATGTCAGAAAACAGCGTTTCAGCGCAGAACAAACTTGGTTCCAGCAATGCAAGCTGAATCTTGGTCCCACTTTAAAATATCAGTCTGTGCATGAATAAAACCTATTTTGCAACACAGAGAAACATATCTGAAGGTGTTAGAAGTGTTTTGCATGATTTTTTAAGTTAGAGCCTGAAATGTCAGAAAACAGCGTTTCAGCGCAGAACAAACTTGGTTCCAGCAATGCAAGCTGAATCTGTCTCCCACTTTAAAATATCAGTCTGTGCATGAATAAAACCTATTTTGCAACACAGAGAAACATATCTGAAGGTGTTAGAAGTGTTTTGCATGATTTTTGAAGTTAGAGCCTGAAATGTCAGAAAACAGCGTTTCAGCGCAGAACAAACTTGGTTCCAGCAATGCAAGCTGAATCTTGGTCCCAATTTAAAATATCAGTCTGTGCATGAATAAAACCTATTTTGCAACACAGAGAAACATATCTGAAGGTGTTAGAAGTGTTTTGCATGATTTTTGAAGTTAGAGCCTGAAGTGTCAGAAAACAGCGTTTCAGCGCAGAACAAACTTGGTTCTGGCAATGCAGGCTGAAACTCGGTCCAAAATTAAAATTGCAGCCTGTGCATGAATAAAACCTATTTTGCAACACAGAGAAACATATCTGAAGGTGTTAGAAGTGTTTTGCATGATTTTTGAAGTTAGAGCCTGAAATGTCAGAAAACGGCTTTTCAGCACATAACAAACTTGGTTCAGGCAATGCAAGCTGAAACTCGGTCCAAAATTAAAATTGCAGTCTGTGCATGAATAAAACCTATTTTGCAACACAGAGAAACATATCTGAAGGTGTTAGAAGTGTTTTGCATGATTTTTGAAGTTAGAGCCTGAAATGTCAGAAAACAGCGTTTCAGCGCAGAACAAACTTGGTTCCAGCAATGCAAGCTGAATCTTGGTCCCACTTTAAAATATCAGTCTGTGCATGAATAAAACCTATTTTGCAACACAGAGAAACATATCTGAAGGTGTTAGAAGTGTTTTGCATGATTTTTGAAGTTAGAGCCTGAAATGTCAGAAAACGGCTTTTCAGCACATAACAAACTTGGTTCAGGCAATGCAAGCTGAAACTCGGTCCAAAATTAAAATTGAAGTCTGTGCATGAATAAAACCTATTTTGCAACACAGAGAAACATATCTGAAGGTGTTAGAAGTGTTTTGCATGATTTTTGAAGTTAGAGCCTGAAATGTCAGAAAACGGCTTTTCAGCACATAACAAACTTGGTTCAGGCAATGCAAGCTGAAACTCGGTCCAAAATTAAAATTGAAGTCTGTGCATGAATAAAACCTATTTTGCAACACAGAGAAACATATCTGAAGGTGTTAGAAGTGTTTTGCATGATTTTTGAAGTTAGAGCCTGAAATGTCAGAAAACGGCTTTTCAGCCCATAACAAACTTGGTCCAGGCAATGCAAGCTGAAACTCGGTCCAAAATTAAAATAGCAGTCTGTGCATGAATAAAACCTATTCTGCAACACAGAGACACATATCTGAAGGTGTTAGAAGTGTTTTGCATGATTTTTGAAGTTAGAGCCTGAAATGTCAGAAAACAGCGTTTCAGCGCAGAACAAACTTGGTTCCAGCAATGCAAGCTGAATCTTGGTCCCACTTTAAAATAACAGTCTGTGCATGAATAAAACCTATTTTGCAACACAGAGAAACATATCTGAAGGTGTTAGAAGTGTTTTGCATGAATTTTGAAGTTAGAGCCTGAAATGTCAGAAAACAGCGTTTCAGCCCATAACAAACTTGGTTCTGGCAATGCAGGCTGAAACTCGGTCCAAAATTAAAATTGCAGCCTGTGCATGAATAAAACCTATTTTGCAACACAGAGAAACATGTCTTAAGGTGTTAGAAGTGTTTTGCATGATTTTTTAAGTTAGAGCCTGAAATGTCAGAAAACGGCTTTTCAGCACATAACAAACTTGGTTCAGGCAATGCAAGCTGAATCTCTCTCCCACTTTAAAATATCAGTCTGTGCATGAATAAAACCTATTTTGCAACACAGAGAAACATATCTGAAGGTGTTAGAAGTGTTTTGCATGATTTTTGAAGTTAGAGCCTGAAATGTCAGAAAACAGCGTTTCAGCGCAGAACAAACTTGGTTCCAGCAATGCAAGCTGAATCTTGGTCCCACTTTAAAATATCAGTCTGTGCATGAATAAAACCTATTTTGCAACACAGAGAAACATATCTGAAGGTGTTAGAAGTGTTTTGCATGATTTTTGAAGTTAGAGCCTGAAATGTCAGAAAACGGCTTTTCAGCACATAACAAACTTGGTTCAGGCAATGCAAGCTGAAACTCGTTCCAAAATTAAAATTGAAGTCTGTGCATGAATAAAACCTATTTTGCAACACAGAGAAACATATCTGAAGGTGTTAGAAGTGTTTTGCATGATTTTTGAAGTTAGAGCCTGAAATGTCAGAAAACGGCTTTTCAGCACATAACAAACTTGGTTCAGGCAATGCAAGCTGAAACTCGGTCCAAAATTAAAATTGAAGTCTGTGCATGAATAAAACCTATTTTGCAACACAGAGAAACATATCTGAAGGTGTTAGAAGTGTTTTGCATGATTTTTGAAGTTAGAGCCTGAAATGTCAGAAAACGGCTTTTCAGCCCATAACAAACTTGGTCCAGGCAATGCAAGCTGAAACTCGGTCCAAAATTAAAATAGCAGTCTGTGCATGAATAAAACCTATTCTGCAACACAGAGACACATATCTGAAGGTGTTAGAAGTGTTTTGCATGATTTTTGAAGTTAGAGCCTGAAATGTCAGAAAACAGCGTTTCAGCGCAGAACAAACTTGGTTCCAGCAATGCAAGCTGAATCTTGGTCCCACTTTAAAATAACAGTCTGTGCATGAATAAAACCTATTTTGCAACACAGAGAAACATATCTGAAGGTGTTAGAAGTGTTTTGCATGATTTTTGAAGTTAGAGCCTGAAATGTCAGAAAACAGCGTTTCAGCGCAGAACAAACTTGCTTCTGGCAATGCAGGCTGAAACTCGGTCCAATATTAAAATTGCAGTCTGTGCATTAATAAAACCTATTTTGCAACACAGAGAAACATATTTGAAGGTGTTAGAAGTGTTTTGCATGATTTTTGAAGTTAGAGCCTGAAATGTCAGAAAACGGCTTTTCAGCACATAACAAACTTGGTTCCAGCAATGCAAGCTGAATCTTGGTCCCACTTTAAAATATCAGTCTGTGCATGAATAAAACCTATTTTGCAACACAGAGAAACATATCTGAAGGTGTTAGAAGTGTTTTGCATGATTTTTGAAGTTAGAGCCTGAAATGTCAGAAAACGGCTTTTCAGCCCATAACAAACTTGGTCCAGGCAATGCAAGCTGAAACTCGGTCCAAAATTAAAATAGCAGTCTGTGCATGAATAAAACCTATTCTGCAACACAGAGACACATATCTGAAGGTGTTAGAAGTGTTTTGCATGAATTTTGAAGTTAGAGCCTGAAATGTCAGAAAACAGCGTTTCAGCCCATAACAAACTTGGTTCTGGCAATGCAGGCTGAAACTCGGTCCAAAATTAAAATTGCAGCCTGTGCATGAATAAAACCTATTTTGCAACACAGAGAAACATGTCTTAAGGTGTTAGAAGTGTTTTGCATGATTTTTTAAGTTAGAGCCTGAAATGTCAGAAAACGGCTTTTCAGCACATAACAAACTTGGTTCAGGCAATGCAAGCTGAATCTCTCTCCCACTTTAAAATATCAGTCTGTGCATGAATAAAACCTATTTTGCAACACAGAGAAACATATCTGAAGGTGTTAGAAGTGTTTTGCATGATTTTTGAAGTTAGAGCCTGAAATGTCAGAAAACAGCGTTTCAGCGCAGAACAAACTTGGTTCCAGCAATGCAAGCTGAATCTTTGTCCCACTTTAAAATAACAGTCTGTGCATGAATAAAACCTATTTTGCAACACAGAGAAACATATCTGAAGGTGTTAGAAGTGTTTTGCATGATTTTTGAAGTTAGAGCCTGAAATGTCAGAAAACAGCGTTTCAGCGCAGAACAAACTTGGTTCCAGCAATGCAAGATGAATCTTGGTCCCAATTTAAAATATCAGTCTGTGCATGAATAAAACCTATTTTGCAACACAGAGAAACATATCTGAAGGTGTTAGAAGTGTTTTGCATGATTTTTGAAGTTAGAGCCTGAAGTGTCAGAAAACAGCGTTTCAGCGCAGATAAAACTTGGTTCCAGCAATGCAAGCTGAATCTTGGTCCCACTTTAAAATATCAGTCTGTGCATGAATAAAACCTATTTTGCAACACAGAGAAACATATCTGAAGGTGTTAGAAGTGTTTTGCATGATTTTTGAAGTTAGAGCCTGAAGTGTCAGAAAACAGCGTTTCAGCGCAGAACAAACTTGGTTCCAGCAATGCAAGCTGAATCTGTCTCCCACTTTAAAATATCAGTCTGTGCATGAATAAAACCTATTTTGCAACACAGAGAAACATATCTGAAGGTGTTAGAAGTGTTTTGCATGATTTTTGAAGTTAGAGCCTGAAATGTCAGAAAACAGCGTTTCAGCGCAGAACAAACTTGGTTCCAGCAATGCAAGCTGAATCTTGGTCCCAATTTAAAATATCAGTCTGTGCATGAATAAAACCTATTTTGCAACACAGAGAAACATATCTGAAGGTGTTAGAAGTGTTTTGCATGATTTTTGAAGTTAGAGCCTGAAGTGTCAGAAAACAGCGTTTCAGCGCAGAACAAACTTGGTTCTGGCAATGCAGGCTGAAACTCGGTCCAAAATTAAAATTGCAGCCTGTGCATGAATAAAACCTATTTTGCAACACAGAGAAACATATCTGAAGGTGTTAGAAGTGTTTTGCATGATTTTTGAAGTTAGAGCCTGAAATGTCAGAAAACGGCTTTTCAGCACATAACAAACTTGGTTCAGGCAATGCAAGCTGAAACTCGGTCCAAAATTAAAATTGCAGTCTGTGCATGAATAAAACCTATTTTGCAACACAGAGAAACATATCTGAAGGTGTTAGAAGTGTTTTGCATGATTTTTGAAGTTAGAGCCTGAAATGTCAGAAAACAGCGTTTCAGCGCAGAACAAACTTGGTTCCAGCAATGCAAGCTGAATCTTGGTCCCACTTTAAAATATCAGTCTGTGCATGAATAAAACCTATTTTGCAACACAGAGAAACATATCTGAAGGTGTTAGAAGTGTTTTGCATGATTTTTTAAGTTAGAGCCTGAAATGTCAGAAAACAGCGTTTCAGCGCAGAACAAACTTGGTTCCAGCAATGCAAGCTGAATCTGTCTCCCACTTTAAAATATCAGTCTGTGCATGAATAAAACCTATTTTGCAACACAGAGAAACATATCTGAAGGTGTTAGAAGTGTTTTGCATGATTTTTGAAGTTAGAGCCTGAAATGTCAGAAAACAGCGTTTCAGCGCAGAACAAACTTGGTTCCAGCAATGCAAGCTGAATCTTGGTCCCAATTTAAAATATCAGTCTGTGCATGAATAAAACCTATTTTGCAACACAGAGAAACATATCTGAAGGTGTTAGAAGTGTTTTGCATGATTTTTGAAGTTAGAGCCTGAAGTGTCAGAAAACAGCGTTTCAGCGCAGAACAAACTTGGTTCTGGCAATGCAGGCTGAAACTCGGTCCAAAATTAAAATTGCAGCCTGTGCATGAATAAAACCTATTTTGCAACACAGAGAAACATATCTGAAGGTGTTAGAAGTGTTTTGCATGATTTTTGAAGTTAGAGCCTGAAATGTCAGAAAACGGCTTTTCAGCACATAACAAACTTGGTTCAGGCAATGCAAGCTGAAACTCGGTCCAAAATTAAAATTGCAGTCTGTGCATGAATAAAACCTATTTTGCAACACAGAGAAACATATCTGAAGGTGTTAGAAGTGTTTTGCATGATTTTTGAAGTTAGAGCCTGAAATGTCAGAAAACAGCGTTTCAGCGCAGAACAAACTTGGTTCCAGCAATGCAAGCTGAATCTTGGTCCCACTTTAAAATATCAGTCTGTGCATGAATAAAACCTATTTTGCAACACAGAGAAACATATCTGAAGGTGTTAGAAGTGTTTTGCATGATTTTTTAAGTTAGAGCCTGAAATGTCAGAAAACAGCGTTTCAGCGCAGAACAAACTTGCTTCTGGCAATGCAGGCTGAAACTCGGTCCAATATTAAAATTGCAGTCTGTGCATTAATAAAACCTATTTTGCAACACAGAGAAACATATTTGAAGGTGTTAGAAGTGTTTTGCATGATTTTTGAAGTTAGAGCCTGAAATGTCAGAAAACAGCGTTTCAGCGCGGAACAAACTTGGTTCCAGCAATGCAAGCTGAATCTTGGTCCCACTTTAAAATATCAGTCTGTGCATGAATAAAACCTATTTTGCAACACAGAGAAACATATCTGAAGGTGTTAGAAGTGTTTTGCATGATTTTTGAAGTTAGAGCCTGAAATGTCAGAAAACAGCGTTTCAGCGCGGAACAAACTTGGTTCCAGCAATGCAAGCTGAATCTTGGTCCCACTTTAAAATATCAGTCTGTGCATGAATAAAACCTATTTTGCAACACAGAGAAACATATCTGAAGGTGTTAGAAGTGTTTTGCATGATTTTTGAAGTTAGAGCCTGAAATGTCAGAAAACGGCTTTTCAGCACATAACAAACTTGGTTCAGGCAATGCAAGCTGAAACTCGGTCCAAAATTAAAATTGAAGTCTGTGCATGAATAAAACCTATTTTGCAACACAGAGAAACATATCTGAAGGTGTTAGAAGTGTTTTGCATGATTTTTGAAGTTAGAGCCTGAAATGTCAGAAAACAGCGTTTCAGCGCAGAACAAACTTGGTTCCAGCAATGCAAGCTGAATCTTGGTCCCACTTTAAAATAACAGTCTGTGCATGAATAAAACCTATTTTGCAACACAGAGAAACATATCTGAAGGTGTTAGAAGTGTTTTGCATGATTTTTGAAGTTAGAGCCTGAAATGTCAGAAAACAGCGTTTCAGCGCAGAACAAACTTGGTTCCAGCAATGCAAGATGAATCTTGGTCCCAATTTAAAATATCAGTCTGTGCATGAATAAAACCTATTTTGCAACACAGAGAAACATATCTGAAGGTGTTAGAAGTGTTTTGCATGATTTTTGAAGTTAGAGCCTGAAGTGTCAGAAAACAGCGTTTCAGCGCAGATAAAACTTGGTTCCAGCAATGCAAGCTGAATCTTGGTCCCACTTTAAAATATCAGTCTGTGCATGAATAAAACCTATTTTGCAACACAGAGAAACATATCTGAAGGTGTTAGAAGTGTTTTGCATGATTTTTGAAGTTAGAGCCTGAAGTGTCAGAAAACAGCGTTTCAGCGCAGAATAAACTTGGTTCCAGCAATGCAAGCTGAATCTGTCTCCCACTTTAAAATATCAGTCTGTGCATGAATAAAACCTATTTTGCAACACAGAGAAACATATCTGAAGGTGTTAGAAGTGTTTTGCATGATTTTTGAAGTTAGAGCCTGAAATGTCAGAAAACAGCGTTTCAGCGCAGAACAAACTTGGTTCCAGCAATGCAAGCTGAATCTTGGTCCCAATTTAAAATATCAGTCTGTGCATGAATAAAACCTATTTTGCAACACAGAGAAACATATCTGAAGGTGTTAGAAGTGTTTTGCATGATTTTTGAAGTTAGAGCCTGAAGTGTCAGAAAACAGCGTTTCAGCGCAGAACAAACTTGGTTCTGGCAATGCAGGCTGAAACTCGGTCCAAAATTAAAATTGCAGCCTGTGCATGAATAAAACCTATTTTGCAACACAGAGAAACATATCTGAAGGTGTTAGAAGTGTTTTGCATGATTTTTGAAGTTAGAGCCTGAAATGTCAGAAAACGGCTTTTCAGCACATAACAAACTTGGTTCAGGCAATGCAAGCTGAAACTCGGTCCAAAATTAAAATTGCAGTCTGTGCATGAATAAAACCTATTTTGCAACACAGAGAAACATATCTGAAGGTGTTAGAAGTGTTTTGCATGATTTTTGAAGTTAGAGCCTGAAATGTCAGAAAACAGCGTTTCAGCGCAGAACAAACTTGGTTCCAGCAATGCAAGCTGAATCTTGGTCCCACTTTAAAATATCAGTCTGTGCATGAATAAAACCTATTTTGCAACACAGAGAAACATATCTGAAGGTGTTAGAAGTGTTTTGCATGATTTTTTAAGTTAGAGCCTGAAATGTCAGAAAACAGCGTTTCAGCGCAGAACAAACTTGCTTCTGGCAATGCAGGCTGAAACTCGGTCCAATATTAAAATTGCAGTCTGTGCATTAATAAAACCTATTTTGCAACACAGAGAAACATATTTGAAGGTGTTAGAAGTGTTTTGCATGATTTTTGAAGTTAGAGCCTGAAATGTCAGAAAACAGCGTTTCAGCGCGGAACAAACTTGGTTCCAGCAATGCAAGCTGAATCTTGGTCCCACTTTAAAATATCAGTCTGTGCATGAATAAAACCTATTTTGCAACACAGAGAAACATATCTGAAGGTGTTAGAAGTGTTTTGCATGATTTTTGAAGTTAGAGCCTGAAATGTCAGAAAACAGCGTTTCAGCGCGGAACAAACTTGGTTCCAGCAATGCAAGCTGAATCTTGGTCCCACTTTAAAATATCAGTCTGTGCATGAATAAAACCTATTTTGCAACACAGAGAAACATATCTGAAGGTGTTAGAAGTGTTTTGCATGATTTTTGAAGTTAGAGCCTGAAATGTCAGAAAACGGCTTTTCAGCACATAACAAACTTGGTTCAGGCAATGCAAGCTGAAACTCGGTCCAAAATTAAAATTGAAGTCTGTGCATGAATAAAACCTATTTTGCAACACAGAGAAACATATCTGAAGGTGTTAGAAGTGTTTTGCATGATTTTTGAAGTTAGAGCCTGAAATGTCAGAAAACAGCGTTTCAGCGCAGAACAAACTTGGTTCCAGCAATGCAAGCTGAATCTTGGTCCCACTTTAAAATAACAGTCTGTGCATGAATAAAACCTATTTTGCAACACAGAGAAACATATCTGAAGGTGTTAGAAGTGTTTTGCATGATTTTTGAAGTTAGAGCCTGAAATGTCAGAAAACAGCGTTTCAGCGCAGAACAAACTTGGTTCCAGCAATGCAAGATGAATCTTGGTCCCAATTTAAAATATCAGTCTGTGCATGAATAAAACCTATTTTGCAACACAGAGAAACATATCTGAAGGTGTTAGAAGTGTTTTGCATGATTTTTGAAGTTAGAGCCTGAAGTGTCAGAAAACAGCGTTTCAGCGCAGATAAAACTTGGTTCCAGCAATGCAAGCTGAATCTTGGTCCCACTTTAAAATATCAGTCTGTGCATGAATAAAACCTATTTTGCAACACAGAGAAACATATCTGAAGGTGTTAGAAGTGTTTTGCATGATTTTTGAAGTTAGAGCCTGAAGTGTCAGAAAACAGCGTTTCAGCGCAGAATAAACTTGGTTCCAGCAATGCAAGCTGAATCTGTCTCCCACTTTAAAATATCAGTCTGTGCATGAATAAAACCTATTTTGCAACACAGAGAAACATATCTGAAGGTGTTAGAAGTGTTTTGCATGATTTTTGAAGTTAGAGCCTGAAATGTCAGAAAACAGCGTTTCAGCGCAGAACAAACTTGGTTCCAGCAATGCAAGCTGAATCTTGGTCCCACTTTAAAATAACAGTCTGTGCATGAATAAAACCTATTTTGCAACACAGAGAAACATATCTGAAGGTGTTAGAAGTGTTTTGCATGATTTTTGAAGTTAGAGCCTGAAGTGTCAGAAAACAGCGTTTCAGCGCAGAACAAACTTGGTTCTGGCAATGCAGGCTGAAACTCGGTCCAAAATTAAAATTGCAGCCTGTGCATGAATAAAACCTATTTTGCAACACAGAGAAACATATCTGAAGGTGTTAGAAGTGTTTTGCATGATTTTTGAAGTTAGAGCCTGAAATGTCAGAAAACGGCTTTTCAGCACATAACAAACTTGGTTCAGGCAATGCAAGCTGAAACTCGGTCCAAAATTAAAATTGCAGTCTGTGCATGAATAAAACCTATTTTGCAACACAGAGAAACATATCTGAAGGTGTTAGAAGTGTTTTGCATGATTTTTGAAGTTAGAGCCTGAAATGTCAGAAAACAGCGTTTCAGCGCAGAACAAACTTGGTTCCAGCAATGCAAGCTGAATCTTGGTCCCACTTTAAAATATCAGTCTGTGCATGAATAAAACCTATTTTGCAACACAGAGAAACATATCTGAAGGTGTTAGAAGTGTTTTGCATGATTTTTTAAGTTAGAGCCTGAAATGTCAGAAAACAGCGTTTCAGCGCAGAACAAACTTGGTTCCAGCAATGCAAGCTGAATCTGTCTCCCACTTTAAAATATCAGTCTGTGCATGAATAAAACCTATTTTGCAACACAGAGAAACATATCTGAAGGTGTTAGAAGTGTTTTGCATGATTTTTGAAGTTAGAGCCTGAAATGTCAGAAAACAGCGTTTCAGCGCAGAACAAACTTGGTTCCAGCAATGCAAGCTGAATCTTGGTCCCAATTTAAAATATCAGTCTGTGCATGAATAAAACCTATTTTGCAACACAGAGAAACATATCTGAAGGTGTTAGAAGTGTTTTGCATGATTTTTGAAGTTAGAGCCTGAAGTGTCAGAAAACAGCGTTTCAGCGCAGAACAAACTTGGTTCTGGCAATGCAGGCTGAAACTCGGTCCAAAATTAAAATTGCAGCCTGTGCATGAATAAAACCTATTTTGCAACACAGAGAAACATATCTGAAGGTGTTAGAAGTGTTTTGCATGATTTTTGAAGTTAGAGCCTGAAATGTCAGAAAACAGCGTTTCAGCGCGGAACAAACTTGGTTCCAGCAATGCAAGCTGAATCTTGGTCCCACTTTAAAATATCAGTCTGTGCATGAATAAAACCTATTTTGCAACACAGAGAAACATATCTGAAGGTGTTAGAAGTGTTTTGCATGATTTTTGAAGTTAGAGCCTGAAATGTCAGAAAACAGCGTTTCAGCGCGGAACAAACTTGGTTCCAGCAATGCAAGCTGAATCTTGGTCCCACTTTAAAATATCAGTCTGTGCATGAATAAAACCTATTTTGCAACACAGAGAAACATATCTGAAGGTGTTAGAAGTGTTTTGCATGATTTTTGAAGTTAGAGCCTGAAATGTCAGAAAACGGCTTTTCAGCACATAACAAACTTGGTTCAGGCAATGCAAGCTGAAACTCGGTCCAAAATTAAAATTGAAGTCTGTGCATGAATAAAACCTATTTTGCAACACAGAGAAACATATCTGAAGGTGTTAGAAGTGTTTTGCATGATTTTTGAAGTTAGAGCCTGAAATGTCAGAAAACAGCGTTTCAGCGCAGAACAAACTTGGTTCCAGCAATGCAAGCTGAATCTTGGTCCCACTTTAAAATATCAGTCTGTGCATGAATAAAACCTATTTTGCAACACAGAGAAACATATCTGAAGGTGTTAGAAGTGTTTTGCATGATTTTTTAAGTTAGAGCCTGAAATGTCAGAAAACAGCGTTTCAGCGCAGAACAAACTTGCTTCTGGCAATGCAGGCTGAAACTCGGTCCAATATTAAAATTGCAGTCTGTGCATTAATAAAACCTATTTTGCAACACAGAGAAACATATTTGAAGGTGTTAGAAGTGTTTTGCATGATTTTTGAAGTTAGAGCCTGAAATGTCAGAAAACAGCGTTTCAGCGCGGAACAAACTTGGTTCCAGCAATGCAAGCTGAATCTTGGTCCCACTTTAAAATATCAGTCTGTGCATGAATAAAACCTATTTTGCAACACAGAGAAACATATCTGAAGGTGTTAGAAGTGTTTTGCATGATTTTTGAAGTTAGAGCCTGAAATGTCAGAAAACAGCGTTTCAGCGCGGAACAAACTTGGTTCCAGCAATGCAAGCTGAATCTTGGTCCCACTTTAAAATATCAGTCTGTGCATGAATAAAACCTATTTTGCAACACAGAGAAACATATCTGAAGGTGTTAGAAGTGTTTTGCATGATTTTTGAAGTTAGAGCCTGAAATGTCAGAAAACGGCTTTTCAGCACATAACAAACTTGGTTCAGGCAATGCAAGCTGAAACTCGGTCCAAAATTAAAATTGAAGTCTGTGCATGAATAAAACCTATTTTGCAACACAGAGAAACATATCTGAAGGTGTTAGAAGTGTTTTGCATGATTTTTGAAGTTAGAGCCTGAAATGTCAGAAAACAGCGTTTCAGCGCAGAACAAACTTGGTTCCAGCAATGCAAGCTGAATCTTGGTCCCACTTTAAAATAACAGTCTGTGCATGAATAAAACCTATTTTGCAACACAGAGAAACATATCTGAAGGTGTTAGAAGTGTTTTGCATGATTTTTGAAGTTAGAGCCTGAAATGTCAGAAAACAGCGTTTCAGCGCAGAACAAACTTGGTTCCAGCAATGCAAGATGAATCTTGGTCCCAATTTAAAATATCAGTCTGTGCATGAATAAAACCTATTTTGCAACACAGAGAAACATATCTGAAGGTGTTAGAAGTGTTTTGCATGATTTTTGAAGTTAGAGCCTGAAGTGTCAGAAAACAGCGTTTCAGCGCAGATAAAACTTGGTTCCAGCAATGCAAGCTGAATCTTGGTCCCACTTTAAAATATCAGTCTGTGCATGAATAAAACCTATTTTGCAACACAGAGAAACATATCTGAAGGTGTTAGAAGTGTTTTGCATGATTTTTGAAGTTAGAGCCTGAAGTGTCAGAAAACAGCGTTTCAGCGCAGAATAAACTTGGTTCCAGCAATGCAAGCTGAATCTGTCTCCCACTTTAAAATATCAGTCTGTGCATGAATAAAACCTATTTTGCAACACAGAGAAACATATCTGAAGGTGTTAGAAGTGTTTTGCATGATTTTTGAAGTTAGAGCCTGAAATGTCAGAAAACAGCGTTTCAGCGCAGAACAAACTTGGTTCCAGCAATGCAAGCTGAATCTTGGTCCCACTTTAAAATAACAGTCTGTGCATGAATAAAACCTATTTTGCAACACAGAGAAACATATCTGAAGGTGTTAGAAGTGTTTTGCATGATTTTTGAAGTTAGAGCCTGAAATGTCAGAAAACAGCGTTTCAGCGCAGAACAAACTTGGTTCCAGCAATGCAAGATGAATCTTGGTCCCAATTTAAAATATCAGTCTGTGCATGAATAAAACCTATTTTGCAACACAGAGAAACATATCTGAAGGTGTTAGAAGTGTTTTGCATGATTTTTGAAGTTAGAGCCTGAAGTGTCAGAAAACAGCGTTTCAGCGCAGATAAAACTTGGTTCCAGCAATGCAAGCTGAATCTTGGTCCCACTTTAAAATATCAGTCTGTGCATGAATAAAACCTATTTTGCAACACAGAGAAACATATCTGAAGGTGTTAGAAGTGTTTTGCATGATTTTTGAAGTTAGAGCCTGAAGTGTCAGAAAACAGCGTTTCAGCGCAGAACAAACTTGGTTCCAGCAATGCAAGCTGAATCTGTCTCCCACTTTAAAATATCAGTCTGTGCATGAATAAAACCTATTTTGCAACACAGAGAAACATATCTGAAGGTGTTAGAAGTGTTTTGCATGATTTTTGAAGTTAGAGCCTGAAATGTCAGAAAACAGCGTTTCAGCGCAGAACAAACTTGGTTCCAGCAATGCAAGCTGAATCTTGGTCCCAATTTAAAATATCAGTCTGTGCATGAATAAAACCTATTTTGCAACACAGAGAAACATATCTGAAGGTGTTAGAAGTGTTTTGCATGATTTTTGAAGTTAGAGCCTGAAGTGTCAGAAAACAGCGTTTCAGCGCAGAACAAACTTGGTTCTGGCAATGCAGGCTGAAACTCGGTCCAAAATTAAAATTGCAGCCTGTGCATGAATAAAACCTATTTTGCAACACAGAGAAACATATCTGAAGGTGTTAGAAGTGTTTTGCATGATTTTTGAAGTTAGAGCCTGAAATGTCAGAAAACGGCTTTTCAGCACATAACAAACTTGGTTCAGGCAATGCAAGCTGAAACTCGGTCCAAAATTAAAATTGCAGTCTGTGCATGAATAAAACCTATTTTGCAACACAGAGAAACATATCTGAAGGTGTTAGAAGTGTTTTGCATGATTTTTGAAGTTAGAGCCTGAAATGTCAGAAAACAGCGTTTCAGCGCAGAACAAACTTGGTTCCAGCAATGCAAGCTGAATCTTGGTCCCACTTTAAAATATCAGTCTGTGCATGAATAAAACCTATTTTGCAACACAGAGAAACATATCTGAAGGTGTTAGAAGTGTTTTGCATGATTTTTGAAGTTAGAGCCTGAAATGTCAGAAAACAGCGTTTCAGCGCAGAACAAACTTGGTTCCAGCAATGCAAGATGAATCTTGGTCCCAATTTAAAATATCAGTCTGTGCATGAATAAAACCTATTTTGCAACACAGAGAAACATATCTGAAGGTGTTAGAAGTGTTTTGCATGATTTTTGAAGTTAGAGCCTGAAGTGTCAGAAAACAGCGTTTCAGCGCAGATAAAACTTGGTTCCAGCAATGCAAGCTGAATCTTGGTCCCACTTTAAAATATCAGTCTGTGCATGAATAAAACCTATTTTGCAACACAGAGAAACATATCTGAAGGTGTTAGAAGTGTTTTGCATGATTTTTGAAGTTAGAGCCTGAAGTGTCAGAAAACAGCGTTTCAGCGCAGAACAAACTTGGTTCCAGCAATGCAAGCTGAATCTGTCTCCCACTTTAAAATATCAGTCTGTGCATGAATAAAACCTATTTTGCAACACAGAGAAACATATCTGAAGGTGTTAGAAGTGTTTTGCATGATTTTTGAAGTTAGAGCCTGAAATGTCAGAAAACAGCGTTTCAGCGCAGAACAAACTTGGTTCCAGCAATGCAAGCTGAATCTTGGTCCCAATTTAAAATATCAGTCTGTGCATGAATAAAACCTATTTTGCAACACAGAGAAACATATCTGAAGGTGTTAGAAGTGTTTTGCATGATTTTTGAAGTTAGAGCCTGAAGTGTCAGAAAACAGCGTTTCAGCGCAGAACAAACTTGGTTCTGGCAATGCAGGCTGAAACTCGGTCCAAAATTAAAATTGCAGCCTGTGCATGAATAAAACCTATTTTGCAACACAGAGAAACATATCTGAAGGTGTTAGAAGTGTTTTGCATGATTTTTGAAGTTAGAGCCTGAAATGTCAGAAAACGGCTTTTCAGCACATAACAAACTTGGTTCAGGCAATGCAAGCTGAAACTCGGTCCAAAATTAAAATTGCAGTCTGTGCATGAATAAAACCTATTTTGCAACACAGAGAAAAATATCTGAAGGTGTTAGAAGTGTTTTGCATGATTTTTGAAGTTAGAGCCTGAAATGTCAGAAAACAGCGTTTCAGCGCAGAACAAACTTGGTTCCAGCAATGCAAGCTGAATCTTGGTCCCACTTTAAAATATCAGTCTGTGCATGAATAAAACCTATTTTGCAACACAGAGAAACATATCTGAAGGTGTTAGAAGTGTTTTGCATGATTTTTTAAGTTAGAGCCTGAAATGTCAGAAAACAGCGTTTCAGCGCAGAACAAACTTGGTTCCAGCAATGCAAGCTGAATCTGTCTCCCACTTTAAAATATCAGTCTGTGCATGAATAAAACCTATTTTGCAACACAGAGAAACATATCTGAAGGTGTTAGAAGTGTTTTGCATGATTTTTGAAGTTAGAGCCTGAAATGTCAGAAAACAGCGTTTCAGCGCAGAACAAACTTGGTTCCAGCAATGCAAGCTGAATCTTGGTCCCAATTTAAAATATCAGTCTGTGCATGAATAAAACCTATTTTGCAACACAGAGAAACATATCTGAAGGTGTTAGAAGTGTTTTGCATGATTTTTGAAGTTAGAGCCTGAAATGTCAGAAAACGGCTTTTCAGCACATAACAAACTTGGTTCAGGCAATGCAAGCTGAAACTCGGTCCAAAATTAAAATTGCAGTCTGTGCATGAATAAAACCTATTTTGCAACACAGAGAAACATATCTGAAGGTGTTAGAAGTGTTTTGCATGATTTTTGAAGTTAGAGCCTGAAATGTCAGAAAACAGCGTTTCAGCGCAGAACAAACTTGGTTCCAGCAATGCAAGCTGAATCTTGGTCCCACTTTAAAATATCAGTCTGTGCATGAATAAAACCTATTTTGCAACACAGAGAAACATATCTGAAGGTGTTAGAAGTGTTTTGCATGATTTTTTAAGTTAGAGCCTGAAATGTCAGAAAACAGCGTTTCAGCGCAGAACAAACTTGGTTCCAGCAATGCAAGCTGAATCTGTCTCCCACTTTAAAATATCAGTCTGTGCATGAATAAAACCTATTTTGCAACACAGAGAAACATATCTGAAGGTGTTAGAAGTGTTTTGCATGATTTTTGAAGTTAGAGCCTGAAATGTCAGAAAACAGCGTTTCAGCGCAGAACAAACTTGGTTCCAGCAATGCAAGCTGAATCTTGGTCCCAATTTAAAATATCAGTCTGTGCATGAATAAAACCTATTTTGCAACACAGAGAAACATATCTGAAGGTGTTAGAAGTGTTTTGCATGATTTTTGAAGTTAGAGCCTGAAGTGTCAGAAAACAGCGTTTCAGCGCAGAACAAACTTGGTTCTGGCAATGCAGGCTGAAACTCGGTCCAAAATTAAAATTGCAGCCTGTGCATGAATAAAACCTATTTTGCAACACAGAGAAACATATCTGAAGGTGTTAGAAGTGTTTTGCATGATTTTTGAAGTTAGAGCCTGAAATGTCAGAAAACGGCTTTTCAGCACATAACAAACTTGGTTCAGGCAATGCAAGCTGAAACTCGGTCCAAAATTAAAATTGCAGTCTGTGCATGAATAAAACCTATTTTGCAACACAGAGAAACATATCTGAAGGTGTTAGAAGTGTTTTGCATGATTTTTGAAGTTAGAGCCTGAAATGTCAGAAAACAGCGTTTCAGCGCAGAACAAACTTGGTTCCAGCAATGCAAGCTGAATCTTGGTCCCACTTTAAAATATCAGTCTGTGCATGAATAAAACCTATTTTGCAACACAGAGAAACATATCTGAAGGTGTTAGAAGTGTTTTGCATGATTTTTTAAGTTAGAGCCTGAAATGTCAGAAAACAGCGTTTCAGCGCAGAACAAACTTGCTTCTGGCAATGCAGGCTGAAACTCGGTCCAATATTAAAATTGCAGTCTGTGCATTAATAAAACCTATTTTGCAACACAGAGAAACATATTTGAAGGTTTTAGAAGTGTTTTGCATGATTTTTGAAGTTAGAGCCTGAAATGTCAGAAAACAGCGTTTCAGCGCGGAACAAACTTGGTTCCAGCAATGCAAGCTGAATCTTGGTCCCACTTTAAAATATCAGTCTGTGCATGAATAAAACCTATTTTGCAACACAGAGAAACATATCTGAAGGTGTTAGAAGTGTTTTGCATGATTTTTGAAGTTAGAGCCTGAAATGTCAGAAAACAGCGTTTCAGCGCGGAACAAACTTGGTTCCAGCAATGCAAGCTGAATCTTGGTCCCACTTTAAAATATCAGTCTGTGCATGAATAAAACCTATTTTGCAACACAGAGAAACATATCTGAAGGTGTTAGAAGTGTTTTGCATGATTTTTGAAGTTAGAGCCTGAAATGTCAGAAAACGGCTTTTCAGCACATAACAAACTTGGTTCAGGCAATGCAAGCTGAAACTCGGTCCAAAATTAAAATTGAAGTCTGTGCATGAATAAAACCTATTTTGCAACACAGAGAAACATATCTGAAGGTGTTAGAAGTGTTTTGCATGATTTTTGAAGTTAGAGCCTGAAATGTCAGAAAACGGCGTTTCAGCACATAACAAACTTGGTTCAGGCAATGCAAGCTGAAACTCGGTCCAAAATTAAAATTGCAGTCTTTGCATGAATAAAACCTATTTTGCAACACAGATAAACATATTTGAAGGTGTTAGAAGTGTTTTGCATGATTTTTGAAGTTAGAGCCTGAAATGTCAGAAAACGGCTTTTCAGCCCATAACAAACTTGGTCCAGGCAATGCAAGCTGAAACTCGGTCCAAAATTAAAATAGCAGTCTGTGCATGAATAAAACCTATTCTGCAACACAGAGACACATATCTGAAGGTGTTAGAAGTGTTTTGCATGATTTTTGAAGTTAGAGCCTGAAATGTCAGAAAACGGCTTTTCAGCACATAACAAACTTGGTTCAGGCAATGCAAGCTGAAACTCGGTCCAAAATTAAAATTGAAGTCTGTGCATGAATAAAACCTATTTTGCAACACAGAGAAACATATCTGAAGGTGTTAGAAGTGTTTTGCATGATTTTTGAAGTTAGAGCCTGAAATGTCAGAAAACGGCTTTTCAGCCCATAACAAACTTGGTCCAGGCAATGCAAGCTGAAACTCGGTCCAAAATTAAAATTGCAGTCTGTGCATGAATAAAACCTATTTTGCAACACAGAGAAACATATCTGAAGGTGTTAGAAGTGTTTTGCATGATTTTTGAAGTTAGAGCCTGAAATGTCAGAAAACAGCGTTTCAGCGCAGAACAAACTTGGTTCCAGCAATGCAAGCTGAATCTTGGTCCCACTTTAAAATATCAGTCTGTGCATGAATAAAACCTATTTTGCAACACAGAGAAACATATCTGAAGGTGTTAGAAGTGTTTTGCATGATTTTTTAAGTTAGAGCCTGAAATGTCAGAAAACAGCGTTTCAGCGCAGAACAAACTTGCTTCTGGCAATGCAGGCTGAAACTCGGTCCAATATTAAAATTGCAGTCTGTGCATTAATAAAACCTATTTTGCAACACAGAGAAACATATTTGAAGGTGTTAGAAGTGTTTTGCATGATTTTTGAAGTTAGAGCCTGAAATGTCAGAAAACGGCTTTTCAGCACATAACAAACTTGGTTCCAGCAATGCAAGCTGAATCTTGGTCCCACTTTAAAATATCAGTCTGTGCATGAATAAAACCTATTTTGCAACACAGAGAAACATATCTGAAGGTGTTAGAAGTGTTTTGCATGATTTTTGAAGTTAGAGCCTGAAATGTCAGAAAACAGCGTTTCAGCGCAGAACAAACTTGGTTCCAGCAATGCAAGCTGAATCTTGGTCCCACTTTAAAATATCAGTCTGTGCATGAATAAAACCTATTTTGCAACACAGAGAAACATATCTGAAGGTGTTAGAAGTGTTTTGCATGATTTTTGAAGTTAGAGCCTGAAATGTCAGAAAACGGCGTTTCAGCACATAACAAACTTGGTTCAGGCAATGCAAGCTGAAACTCGGTCCAAAATTAAAATTGCAGTCTTTGCATGAATAAAACCTATTTTGCAACACAGATAAACATATTTGAAGGTGTTAGAAGTGTTTTGCATGATTTTTGAAGTTAGAGCCTGAAATGTCAGAAAACGGCTTTTCAGCCCATAACAAACTTGGTTCAGGCAATGCAAGCTGAAACTCGGTCCAAAATTAAAATAGCAGTCTGTGCATGAATAAAACCTATTCTGCAACACAGAGACACATATCTGAAGGTGTTAGAAGTGTTTTGCATGATTTTTGAAGTTAGAGCCTGAAATGTCAGAAAACGGCTTTTCAGCACATAACAAACTTGGTTCAGGCAATGCAAGCTGAAACTCGGTCCAAAATTAAAATAGCAGTCTGTGCATGAATAAAACCTATTCTGCAACACAGAGACACATATCTGAAGGTGTTAGAAGTGTTTTGCATGAATTTTGAAGTTAGAGCCTGAAATGTCAGAAAACAGCGTTTCAGCCCATAACAAACTTGGTTCTGGCAATGCAGGCTGAAACTCGGTCCAAAATTAAAATTGCAACCTGTGCATGAATAAAACCTATTTTGCAACACAGAGAAACATGTCTTAAGGTGTTAGAAGTGTTTTGCATGATTTTTTAAGTTAGAGCCTGAAATGTCAGAAAACGGCTTTTCAGCACATAACAAACTTGGTTCAGGCAATGCAAGCTGAATCTCTCTCCCACTCTAAAATATCAGTCTGTGCATGAATAAAACCTATTTTGCAACACAGAGAAACATATCTGAAGGTGTTAGAAGTGTTTTGCATGATTTTTGAAGTTAGAGCCTGAAATGTCAGAAAACAGCGTTTCAGAGCAGAACAAACTTGGTTCCAGCAATGCAAGCTGAATCTTGGTCCCACTTTAAAATATCAGTCTGTGCATGAATAAAACCTATTTTGCAACACAGAGAAACATATCTGAAGGTGTTAGAAGTGTTTTGCATGATTTTTTAAGTTAGAGCCTGAAATGTCAGAAAACAGCGTTTCAGCGCAGAACAAACTTGCTTCTGGCAATGCAGGCTGAAACTCGGTCCAATATTAAAATTGCAGTCTGTGCATTAATAAAACCTATTTTGCAACACAGAGAAACATATTTGAAGGTGTTAGAAGTGTTTTGCATGATTTTTGAAGTTAGAGCCTGAAATGTCAGAAAACGGCTTTTCAGCACATAACAAACTTGGTTCCAGCAATGCAAGCTGAATCTTGGTCCCACTTTAAAATATCAGTCTGTGCATGAATAAAACCTATTTTGCAACACAGAGAAACATATCTGAAGGTGTTAGAAGTGTTTTGCATGATTTTTGAAGTTAGAGCCTGAAATGTCAGAAAACGGCTTTTCAGCACATAACAAACTTGGTTCAGGCAATGCAAGCTGAAACTCGGTCCAAAATTAAAATTGCAGTCTGTGCATGAATAAAACCTATTTTGCAACACAGAGAAACATATCTGAAGGTGTTAGAAGTGTTTTGCATGATTTTTGAAGTTAGAGCCTGAAATGTCAGAAAACAGCGTTTCAGCGCAGAACAAACTTGGTTCCAGCAATGCAAGCTGAATCTTGGTCCCACTTTAAAATATCAGTCTGTGCATTAATAAAACCTATTTTGCAACACAGAGAAACATATCTGAAGGTGTTAGAAGTGTTTTGCATGATTTTTTAAGTTAGAGCCTGAAATGTCAGAAAACAGCGTTTCAGCGCAGAACAAACTTGCTTCTGGCAATGCAGGCTGAAACTCGGTCCAATATTAAAATTGCAGTCTGTGCATTAATAAAACCTATTTTGCAACACAGAGAAACATATTTGAAGGTGTTAGAAGTGTTTTGCATGATTTTTGAAGTTAGAGCCTGAAATGTCAGAAAACGGCTTTTCAGCACATAACAAACTTGGTTCCAGCAATGCAAGCTGAATCTTGGTCCCACTTTAAAATATCAGTCTGTGCATGAATAAAACCTATTTTGCAACACAGAGAAACATATCTGAAGGTGTTAGAAGTGTTTTGCATGATTTTTGAAGTTAGAGCCTGAAATGTCAGAAAACAGCGTTTCAGCGCAGAACAAACTTGGTTCCAGCAATGCAAGCTGAATCTTGGTCCCACTTTAAAATATCAGTCTGTGCATGAATAAAACCTATTTTGCAACACAGAGAAACATATCTGAAGGTGTTAGAAGTGTTTTGCATGATTTTTGAAGTTAGAGCCTGAAATGTCAGAAAACGGCTTTTCAGCACATAACAAACTTGGTTCAGGCAATGCAAGCTGAAACTCGGTCCAAAATTAAAATTGAAGTCTGTGCATGAATAAAACCTATTTTGCAACACAGAGAAACATATCTGAAGGTGTTAGAAGTGTTTTGCATGATTTTTGAAGTTAGAGCCTGAAATGTCAGAAAACGGCGTTTCAGCACATAACAAACTTGGTTCAGGCAATGCAAGCTGAAACTCGGTCCAAAATTAAAATTGCAGTCTTTGCATGAATAAAACCTATTTTGCAACACAGATAAACATATTTGAAGGTGTTAGAAGTGTTTTGCATGATTTTTGAAGTTAGAGCCTGAAATGTCAGAAAACGGCTTTTCAGCCCATAACAAACTTGGTCCAGGCAATGCAAGCTGAAACTCGGTCCAAAATTAAAATAGCAGTCTGTGCATGAATAAAACCTATTCTGCAACACAGAGACACATATCTGAAGGTGTTAGAAGTGTTTTGCATGATTTTTGAAGTTAGAGCCTGAAATGTCAGAAAACGGCTTTTCAGCCCATAACAAACTTGGTCCAGGCAATGCAAGCTGAAACTCGGTCCAAAATTAAAATTGCAGTCTGTGCATGAATAAAACCTATTTTGCAACACAGAGAAACATATCTGAAGGTGTTAGAAGTGTTTTGCATGATTTTTGAAGTTAGAGCCTGAAATGTCAGAAAACAGCGTTTCAGCGCAGAACAAACTTGGTTCCAGCAATGCAAGCTGAATCTTGGTCCCACTTTAAAATATCAGTCTGTGCATGAATAAAACCTATTTTGCAACACAGAGAAACATATCTGAAGGTGTTAGAAGTGTTTTGCATGATTTTTGAAGTTAGAGCCTGAAATGTCAGAAAACGGCGTTTCAGCACATAACAAACTTGGTTCAGGCAATGCAAGCTGAAACTCGGTCCAAAATTAAAATTGCAGTCTTTGCATGAATAAAACCTATTTTGCAACACAGATAAACATATTTGAAGGTGTTAGAAGTGTTTTGCATGATTTTTGAAGTTAGAGCCTGAAATGTCAGAAAACGGCTTTTCAGCCCATAACAAACTTGGTTCAGGCAATGCAAGCTGAAACTCGGTCCAAAATTAAAATAGCAGTCTGTGCATGAATAAAACCTATTCTGCAACACAGAGACACATATCTGAAGGTGTTAGAAGTGTTTTGCATGATTTTTGAAGTTAGAGCCTGAAATGTCAGAAAACGGCTTTTCAGCACATAACAAACTTGGTTCAGGCAATGCAAGCTGAAACTCGGTCCAAAATTAAAATAGCAGTCTGTGCATGAATAAAACCTATTCTGCAACACAGAGACACATATCTGAAGGTGTTAGAAGTGTTTTGCATGAATTTTGAAGTTAGAGCCTGAAATGTCAGAAAACAGCGTTTCAGCCCATAACAAACTTGGTTCTGGCAATGCAGGCTGAAACTCGGTCCAAAATTAAAATTGCAACCTGTGCATGAATAAAACCTATTTTGCAACACAGAGAAACATATCTGAAGGTGTTAGAAGTGTTTTGCATGATTTTTTAAGTTAGAGCCTGAAATGTCAGAAAACAGCGTTTCAGCGCAGAACAAACTTGCTTCTGGCAATGCAGGCTGAAACTCGGTCCAATATTAAAATTGCAGTCTGTGCATTAATAAAACCTATTTTGCAACACAGAGAAACATATTTGAAGGTGTTAGAAGTGTTTTGCATGATTTTTGAAGTTAGAGCCTGAAATGTCAGAAAACGGCTTTTCAGCACATAACAAACTTGGTTCCAGCAATGCAAGCTGAATCTTGGTCCCACTTTAAAATATCAGTCTGTGCATGAATAAAACCTATTTTGCAACACAGAGAAACATATCTGAAGGTGTTAGAAGTGTTTTGCATGATTTTTGAAGTTAGAGCCTGAAATGTCAGAAAACAGCGTTTCAGCGCAGAACAAACTTGGTTCCAGCAATGCAAGCTGAATCTTGGTCCCACTTTAAAATATCAGTCTGTGCATGAATAAAACCTATTTTGCAACACAGAGAAACATATCTGAAGGTGTTAGAAGTGTTTTGCATGATTTTTGAAGTTAGAGCCTGAAATGTCAGAAAACGGCTTTTCAGCACATAACAAACTTGGTTCAGGCAATGCAAGCTGAAACTCGGTCCAAAATTAAAATTGAAGTCTGTGCATGAATAAAACCTATTTTGCAACACAGAGAAACATATCTGAAGGTGTTAGAAGTGTTTTGCATGATTTTTGAAGTTAGAGCCTGAAATGTCAGAAAACGGCGTTTCAGCACATAACAAACTTGGTTCAGGCAATGCAAGCTGAAACTCGGTCCAAAATTAAAATTGCAGTCTTTGCATGAATAAAACCTATTTTGCAACACAGATAAACATATTTGAAGGTGTTAGAAGTGTTTTGCATGATTTTTGAAGTTAGAGCCTGAAATGTCAGAAAACGGCTTTTCAGCCCATAACAAACTTGGTCCAGGCAATGCAAGCTGAAACTCGGTCCAAAATTAAAATAGCAGTCTGTGCATGAATAAAACCTATTCTGCAACACAGAGACACATATCTGAAGGTGTTAGAAGTGTTTTGCATGATTTTTGAAGTTAGAGCCTGAAATGTCAGAAAACGGCTTTTCAGCCCATAACAAACTTGGTCCAGGCAATGCAAGCTGAAACTCGGTCCAAAATTAAAATTGCAGTCTGTGCATGAATAAAACCTATTTTGCAACACAGAGAAACATATCTGAAGGTGTTAGAAGTGTTTTGCATGATTTTTGAAGTTAGAGCCTGAAATGTCAGAAAACAGCGTTTCAGCGCAGAACAAACTTGGTTCCAGCAATGCAAGCTGAATCTTGGTCCCACTTTAAAATATCAGTCTGTGCATGAATAAAACCTATTTTGCAACACAGAGAAACATATCTGAAGGTGTTAGAAGTGTTTTGCATGATTTTTTAAGTTAGAGCCTGAAATGTCAGAAAACAGCGTTTCAGCGCAGAACAAACTTGCTTCTGGCAATGCAGGCTGAAACTCGGTCCAATATTAAAATTGCAGTCTGTGCATTAATAAAACCTATTTTGCAACACAGAGAAACATATTTGAAGGTGTTAGAAGTGTTTTGCATGATTTTTGAAGTTAGAGCCTGAAATGTCAGAAAACGGCTTTTCAGCACATAACAAACTTGGTTCCAGCAATGCAAGCTGAATCTTGGTCCCACTTTAAAATATCAGTCTGTGCATGAATAAAACCTATTTTGCAACACAGAGAAACATATCTGAAGGTGTTAGAAGTGTTTTGCATGATTTTTGAAGTTAGAGCCTGAAATGTCAGAAAACAGCGTTTCAGCGCAGAACAAACTTGGTTCCAGCAATGCAAGCTGAATCTTGGTCCCACTTTAAAATATCAGTCTGTGCATGAATAAAACCTATTTTGCAACACAGAGAAACATATCTGAAGGTGTTAGAAGTGTTTTGCATGATTTTTGAAGTTAGAGCCTGAAATGTCAGAAAACGGCTTTTCAGCACATAACAAACTTGGTTCAGGCAATGCAAGCTGAAACTCGGTCCAAAATTAAAATTGCAGTCTTTGCATGAATAAAACCTATTTTGCAACACAGATAAACATATTTGCAGGTGTTAGAAGTGTTTTGCATGATTTTTGAAGTTAGAGCCTGAAATGTCAGAAAACGGCTTTTCAGCCCATAACAAACTTGGTCCAGGCAATGCAAGCTGAAACTCGGTCCAAAATTAAAATAGCAGTCTGTGCATGAATAAAACCTATTCTGCAACACAGAGACACATATCTGAAGGTGTTAGAAGTGTTTTGCATGATTTTTTAAGTTAGAGCCTGAAATGTCAGAAAACGGCTTTTCAGCACATAACAAACTTGGTTCAGGCAATGCAAGCTGAAACTCGGTCCAAAATTAAAATTGAAGTCTGTGCATGAATAAAACCTATTTTGCAACACAGAGAAACATATCTGAAGGTGTTAGAAGTGTTTTGCATGATTTTTGAAGTTAGAGCCTGAAATGTCAGAAAACGGCTTTTCAGCCCATAACAAACTTGGTCCAGGCAATGCAAGCTGAAACTCGGTCCAAAATTAAAATAGCAGTCTGTGCATGAATAAAACCTATTCTGCAACACAGAGACACATATCTGAAGGTGTTAGAAGTGTTTTGCATGAATTTTGAAGTTAGAGCCTGAAATGTCAGAAAACAGCGTTTCAGCCCATAACAAACTTGGTTCTGGCAATGCAGGCTGAAACTCGGTCCAAAATTAAAATTGCAGCCTGTGCATGAATAAAACCTATTTTGCAACACAGAGAAACATGTCTTAAGGTGTTAGAAGTGTTTTGCATGATTTTTTAAGTTAGAGCCTGAAATGTCAGAAAACGGCTTTTCAGCACATAACAAACTTGGTTCAGGCAATGCAAGCTGAATCTCTCTCCCACTTTAAAATATCAGTCTGTGCATGAATAAAACCTATTTTGCAACACAGAGAAACATATCTGAAGGTGTTAGAAGTGTTTTGCATGATTTTTGAAGTTAGAGCCTGAAATGTCAGAAAACAGCGTTTCAGCGCAGAACAAACTTGGTTCCAGCAATGCAAGCTGAATCTTGGTCCCACTTTAAAATATCAGTCTGTGCATGAATAAAACCTATTTTGCAACACAGAGAAACATATCTGAAGGTGTTAGAAGTGTTTTGCATGATTTTTTAAGTTAGAGCCTGAAATGTCAGAAAACAGCGTTTCAGCGCAGAACAAACTTGCTTCTGGCAATGCAGGCTGAAACTCGGTCCAATATTAAAATTGCAGTCTGTGCATTAATAAAACCTATTTTGCAACACAGAGAAACATATTTGAAGGTGTTAGAAGTGTTTTGCATGATTTTTGAAGTTAGAGCCTGAAATGTCAGAAAACGGCTTTTCAGCACATAACAAACTTGGTTCCAGCAATGCAAGCTGAATCTTGGTCCCACTTTAAAATATCAGTCTGTGCATGAATAAAACCTATTTTGCAACACAGAGAAACATATCTGAAGGTGTTAGAAGTGTTTTGCATGATTTTTGAAGTTAGAGCCTGAAATGTCAGAAAACAGCGTTTCAGCGCGGAACAAACTTGGTTCCAGCAATGCAAGCTGAATCTTGGTCCCACTTTAAAATATCAGTCTGTGCATGAATAAAACCTATTTTGCAACACAGAGAAACATATCTGAAGGTGTTAGAAGTGTTTTGCATGATTTTTGAAGTTAGAGCCTGAAATGTCAGAAAACGGCTTTTCAGCACATAACAAACTTGGTTCAGGCAATGCAAGCTGAAACTCGGTCCAAAATTAAAATTGAAGTCTGTGCATGAATAAAACCTATTTTGCAACACAGAGAAACATATCTGAAGGTGTTAGAAGTGTTTTGCATGATTTTTGAAGTTAGAGCCTGAAATGTCAGAAAACGGCTTTTCAGCACATAACAAACTTGGTTCAGGCAATGCAAGCTGAAACTCGGTCCAAAATTAAAATTGCAGTCTTTGCATGAATAAAACCTATTTTGCAACACAGATAAACATATTTGAAGGTGTTAGAAGTGTTTTGCATGATTTTTGAAGTTAGAGCCTGAAATGTCAGAAAACGGCTTTTCAGCCCATAACAAACTTGGTCCAGGCAATGCAAGCTGAAACTCGGTCCAAAATTAAAATAGCAGTCTGTGCATGAATAAAACCTATTCTGCAACACAGAGACACATATCTGAAGGTGTTAGAAGTGTTTTGCATAATTTTTGAAGTTAGAGCCTGAAATGTCAGAAAACGGCTTTTCAGCACATAACAAACTTGGTTCAGGCAATGCAAGCTGAAACTCGGTCCAAAATTAAAATTGAAGTCTGTGCATGAATAAAACCTATTTTGCAACACAGAGAAACATATCTGAAGGTGTTAGAAGTGTTTTGCATGATTTTTGAAGTTAGAGCCTGAAATGTCAGAAAACGGCTTTTCAGCCCATAACAAACTTGGTCCAGGCAATGCAAGCTGAAACTCGGTCCAAAATTAAAATAGCAGTCTGTGCATGAATAAAACCTATTCTGCAACACAGAGACACATATCTGAAGGTGTTAGAAGTGTTTTGCATGAATTTTGAAGTTAGAGCCTGAAATGTCAGAAAACAGCGTTTCAGCCCATAACAAACTTGGTTCTGGCAATGCAGGCTGAAACTCGGTCCAAAATTAAAATTGCAGCCTGTGCATGAATAAAACCTATTTTGCAACACAGAGAAACATGTCTTAAGGTGTTAGAAGTGTTTTGCATGATTTTTTAAGTTAGAGCCTGAAATGTCAGAAAACGGCTTTTCAGCACATAACAAACTTGGTTCAGGCAATGCAAGCTGAATCTCTCTCCCACTTTAAAATATCAGTCTGTGCATGAATAAAACCTATTTTGCAACACAGAGAAACATATCTGAAGGTGTTAGAAGTGTTTTGCATGATTTTTGAAGTTAGAGCCTGAAATGTCAGAAAACAGCGTTTCAGCGCAGAACAAACTTGCTTCTGGCAATGCAGGCTGAAACTCGGTCCAATATTAAAATTGCAGTCTGTGCATTAATAAAACCTATTTTGCAACACAGAGAAACATATTTGAAGGTGTTAGAAGTGTTTTGCATGATTTTTGAAGTTAGAGCCTGAAATGTCAGAAAACGGCTTTTCAGCACATAACAAACTTGGTTCCAGCAATGCAAGCTGAATCTTGGTCCCACTTTAAAATATCAGTCTGTGCATGAATAAAACCTATTTTGCAACACAGAGAAACATATCTGAAGGTGTTAGAAGTGTTTTGCATGATTTTTGAAGTTAGAGCCTGAAATGTCAGAAAACAGCGTTTCAGCGCGGAACAAACTTGGTTCCAGCAATGCAAGCTGAATCTTGGTCCCACTTTAAAATATCAGTCTGTGCATGAATAAAACCTATTTTGCAACACAGAGAAACATATCTGAAGGTGTTAGAAGTGTTTTGCATGATTTTTGAAGTTAGAGCCTGAAATGTCAGAAAACGGCTTTTCAGCACATAACAAACTTGGTTCAGGCAATGCAAGCTGAAACTCGGTCCAAAATTAAAATTGAAGTCTGTGCATGAATAAAACCTATTTTGCAACACAGAGAAACATATCTGAAGGTGTTAGAAGTGTTTTGCATGATTTTTGAAGTTAGAGCCTGAAATGTCAGAAAACGGCTTTTCAGCACATAACAAACTTGGTTCAGGCAATGCAAGCTGAAACTCGGTCCAAAATTAAAATTGCAGTCTTTGCATGAATAAAACCTATTTTGCAACACAGATAAACATATTTGAAGGTGTTAGAAGTGTTTTGCATGATTTTTGAAGTTAGAGCCTGAAATGTCAGAAAACGGCTTTTCAGCACATAACAAACTTGGTTCAGGCAATGCAAGCTGAAACTCGGTCCAAAATTAAAATTGAAGTCTGTGCATGAATAAAACCTATTTTGCAACACAGAGAAACATATCTGAAGGTGTTAGAAGTGTTTTGCATGATTTTTGAAGTTAGAGCCTGAAATGTCAGAAAACGGCTTTTCAGCCCATAACAAACTTGGTCCAGGCAATGCAAGCTGAAACTCGGTCCAAAATTAAAATAGCAGTCTGTGCATGAATAAAACCTATTCTGCAACACAGAGACACATATCTGAAGGTGTTAGAAGTGTTTTGCATGAATTTTGAAGTTAGAGCCTGAAATGTCAGAAAACAGCGTTTCAGCCCATAACAAACTTGGTTCTGGCAATGCAGGCTGAAACTCGGTCCAAAATTAAAATTGCAGCCTGTGCATGAATAAAACCTATTTTGCAACACAGAGAAACATGTCTTAAGGTGTTAGAAGTGTTTTGCATGATTTTTTAAGTTAGAGCCTGAAATGTCAGAAAACGGCTTTTCAGCACATAACAAACTTGCTTCTGGCAATGCAGGCTGAAACTCGGTCCAATATTAAAATTGCAGTCTGTGCATTAATAAAGCCTATTTTGCAACACAGAGAAACATATTTGAAGGTGTTAGAAGTGTTTTGCATGATTTTTGAAGTTAGAGCCTGAAATGTCAGAAAACGGCTTTTCAGCACATAACAAACTTGGTTCCAGCAATGCAAGCTGAATCTTGGTCCCACTTTAAAATATCAGTCTGTGCATGAATAAAACCTATTTTGCAACACAGAGAAACATATCTGAAGGTGTTAGAAGTGTTTTGCATGATTTTTGAAGTTAGAGCCTGAAATGTCAGAAAACAGCGTTTCAGCGCAGAACAAACTTGGTTCCAGCAATGCAAGCTGAATCTTGGTCCCACTTTAAAATATCAGTCTGTGCATGAATAAAACCTATTTTGCAACACAGAGAAACATATCTGAAGGTGTTAGAAGTGTTTTGCATGATTTTTGAAGTTAGAGCCTGAAATGTCAGAAAACGGCTTTTCAGCACATAACAAACTTGGTTCAGGCAATGCAAGCTGAAACTCGGTCCAAAATTAAAATTGAAGTCTGTGCATGAATAAAACCTATTTTGCAACACAGAGAAACATATCTGAAGGTGTTAGAAGTGTTTTGCATGATTTTTGAAGTTAGAGCCTGAAATGTCAGAAAACAGCGTTTCAGTGCAGAACAAACTTGGTTCCAGCAATGCAAGCTGAATCTTGGTCCCACTTTAAAATATCAGTCTGTGCATGAATAAAACCTATTTTGCAACACAGAGAAACATATCTGAAGGTGTTAGAAGTGTTTTGCATGATTTTTTAAGTTAGAGCCTGAAATGTCAGAAAACAGCGTTTCAGCGCAGAACAAACTTGCTTCTGGCAATGCAGGCTGAAACTCGGTCCAATATTAAAATTGCAGTCTGTGCATTAATAAAACCTATTTTGCAACACAGAGAAACATATTTGAAGGTGTTAGAAGTGTTTTGCATGATTTTTGAAGTTAGAGCCTGAAATGTCAGAAAACAGCGTTTCAGCGCAGAACAAACTTGGTTCCAGCAATGCAAGCTGAATCTTGGTCCCACTTTAAAATATCAGTCTGTGCATGAATAAAACCTATTTTGCAACACAGAGAAACATATCTGAAGGTGTTAGAAGTGTTTTGCATGATTTTTGAAGTTAGAGCCTGAAATGTCAGAAAACGGCGTTTCAGTGCAGAACAAACTTGGTTCCAGCAATGCAAGCTGAATCTTGGTCCCACTTTAAAATATCAGTCTGTGCATGAATAAAACCTATTTTGCAACACAGAGAAACATATTTGAAGGTGTTAGAAGTGTTTTGCATGATTTTTGAAGTTAGAGCCTGAAGTGTCAGAAAACAGCGTTTCAGCGCAGAACAAACTTGGTTCTGGCAATGCAAGCTGAAACTCGGTCCAAAATTAAAATTGAAGTCTGTGCATGAATAAAACCTATTTTGCAACACAGAGAAACATATCTGAAGGTGTTAGAAGTGTTTTGCATGATTTTTGAAGTTAGAGCCTGAAATGTCAGAAAACGGCTTTTCAGCACATAACAAACTTGGTTCAGGCAATGCAAGCTGAAACTCGGTCCAAAATTAAAATTGCAGTCTTTGCATGAATAAAACCTATTTTGCAACACAGATAAACATATTTGAAGGTGTTAGAAGTGTTTTGCATGATTTTTGAAGTTAGAGCCTGAAATGTCAGAAAACGGCTTTTCAGCCCATAACAAACTTGGTCCAGGCAATGCAAGCTGAAACTCGGTCCAAAATTAAAATAGCAGTCTGTGCATGAATAAAACCTATTCTGCAACACAGAGACACATATCTGAAGGTGTTAGAAGTGTTTTGCATGATTTTTTAAGTTAGAGCCTGAAATGTCAGAAAACGGCTTTTCAGCACATAACAAACTTGGTTCAGGCAATGCAAGCTGAAACTCGGTCCAAAATTAAAATTGAAGTCTGTGCATGAATAAAACCTATTTTGCAACACAGAGAAACATATCTGAAGGTGTTAGAAGTGTTTTGCATGATTTTTGAAGTTAGAGCCTGAAATGTCAGAAAACGGCTTTTCAGCCCATAACAAACTTGGTCCAGGCAATGCAAGCTGAAACTCGGTCCAAAATTAAAATAGCAGTCTGTGCATGAATAAAACCTATTCTGCAACACAGAGACACATATCTGAAGGTGTTAGAAGTGTTTTGCATGAATTTTGAAGTTAGAGCCTGAAATGTCAGAAAACAGCGTTTCAGCCCATAACAAACTTGGTTCTGGCAATGCAGGCTGAAACTCGGTCCAAAATTAAAATTGCAGCCTGTGCATGAATAAAACCTATTTTGCAACACAGAGAAACATGTCTTAAGGTGTTAGAAGTGTTTTGCATGATTTTTTAAGTTAGAGCCTGAAATGTCAGAAAACGGCTTTTCAGCACATAACAAACTTGGTTCAGGCAATGCAAGCTGAATCTCTCTCCCACTTTAAAATATCAGTCTGTGCATGAATAAAACCTATTTTGCAACACAGAGAAACATATCTGAAGGTGTTAGAAGTGTTTTGCATGATTTTTGAAGTTAGAGCCTGAAATGTCAGAAAACAGCGTTTCAGCGCAGAACAAACTTGCTTCTGGCAATGCAGGCTGAAACTCGGTCCAATATTAAAATTGCAGTCTGTGCATTAATAAAACCTATTTTGCAACACAGAGAAACATATTTGAAGGTGTTAGAAGTGTTTTGCATGATTTTTGAAGTTAGAGCCTGAAATGTCAGAAAACGGCTTTTCAGCACATAACAAACTTGGTTCCAGCAATGCAAGCTGAATCTTGGTCCCACTTTAAAATATCAGTCTGTGCATGAATAAAACCTATTTTGCAACACAGAGAAACATATCTGAAGGTGTTAGAAGTGTTTTGCATGATTTTTGAAGTTAGAGCCTGAAATGTCAGAAAACAGCGTTTCAGCGCGGAACAAACTTGGTTCCAGCAATGCAAGCTGAATCTTGGTCCCACTTTAAAATATCAGTCTGTGCATGAATAAAACCTATTTTGCAACACAGAGAAACATATCTGAAGGTGTTAGAAGTGTTTTGCATGATTTTTGAAGTTAGAGCCTGAAATGTCAGAAAACGGCTTTTCAGCACATAACAAACTTGGTTCAGGCAATGCAAGCTGAAACTCGGTCCAAAATTAAAATTGAAGTCTGTGCATGAATAAAACCTATTTTGCAACACAGAGAAACATATCTGAAGGTGTTAGAAGTGTTTTGCATGATTTTTGAAGTTAGAGCCTGAAATGTCAGAAAACGGCTTTTCAGCACATAACAAACTTGGTTCAGGCAATGCAAGCTGAAACTCGGTCCAAAATTAAAATTGCAGTCTTTGCATGAATAAAACCTATTTTGCAACACAGATAAACATATTTGAAGGTGTTAGAAGTGTTTTGCATGATTTTTGAAGTTAGAGCCTGAAATGTCAGAAAACGGCTTTTCAGCCCATAACAAACTTGGTCCAGGCAATGCAAGCTGAAACTCGGTCCAAAATTAAAATAGCAGTCTGTGCATGAATAAAACCTATTCTGCAACACAGAGACACATATCTGAAGGTGTTAGAAGTGTTTTGCATGATTTTTTAAGTTAGAGCCTGAAATGTCAGAAAACGGCTTTTCAGCACATAACAAACTTGGTTCAGGCAATGCAAGCTGAAACTCGGTCCAAAATTAAAATTGAAGTCTGTGCATGAATAAAACCTATTTTGCAACACAGAGAAACATATCTGAAGGTGTTAGAAGTGTTTTGCATGATTTTTGAAGTTAGAGCCTGAAATGTCAGAAAACGGCTTTTCAGCCCATAACAAACTTGGTCCAGGCAATGCAAGCTGAAACTCGGTCCAAAATTAAAATAGCAGTCTGTGCATGAATAAAACCTATTCTGCAACACAGAGACACATATCTGAAGGTGTTAGAAGTGTTTTGCATGAATTTTGAAGTTAGAGCCTGAAATGTCAGAAAACAGCGTTTCAGCCCATAACAAACTTGGTTCTGGCAATGCAGGCTGAAACTCGGTCCAAAATTAAAATTGCAGCCTGTGCATGAATAAAACCTATTTTGCAACACAGAGAAACATGTCTTAAGGTGTTAGAAGTGTTTTGCATGATTTTTTAAGTTAGAGCCTGAAATGTCAGAAAACGGCTTTTCAGCACATAACAAACTTGGTTCAGGCAATGCAAGCTGAATCTCTCTCCCACTTTAAAATATCAGTCTGTGCATGAATAAAACCTATTTTGCAACACAGAGAAACATATCTGAAGGTGTTAGAAGTGTTTTGCATGATTTTTGAAGTTAGAGACTGAAATGTCAGAAAACAGCGTTTCAGCGCAGAACAAACTTGGTTCCAGCAATGCAAGCTGAATCTTGGTCCCACTTTAAAATATCAGTCTGTGCATGAATAAAACCTATTTTGCAACACAGAGAAACATATCTGAAGGTGTTAGAAGTGTTTTGCATGATTTTTTAAGTTAGAGCCTGAAATGTCAGAAAACAGCGTTTCAGCGCAGAACAAACTTGCTTCTGGCAATGCAGGCTGAAACTCGGTCCAATATTAAAATTGCAGTCTGTGCATTAATAAAGCCTATTTTGCAACACAGAGAAACATATTTGAAGGTGTTAGAAGTGTTTTGCATGATTTTTGAAGTTAGAGCCTGAAATGTCAGAAAACGGCTTTTCAGCACATAACAAACTTGGTTCCAGCAATGCAAGCTGAATCTTGGTCCCACTTTAAAATATCAGTCTGTGCATGAATAAAACCTATTTTGCAACACAGAGAAACATATCTGAAGGTGTTAGAAGTGTTTTGCATGATTTTTGAAGTTAGAGCCTGAAATGTCAGAAAACAGCGTTTCAGCGCAGAACAAACTTGGTTCCAGCAATGCAAGCTGAATCTTGGTCCCACTTTAAAATATCAGTCTGTGCATGAATAAAACCTATTTTGCAACACAGAGAAACATATCTGAAGGTGTTAGAAGTGTTTTGCATGATTTTTGAAGTTAGAGCCTGAAATGTCAGAAAACGGCTTTTCAGCACATAACAAACTTGGTTCAGGCAATGCAAGCTGAAACTCGGTCCAAAATTAAAATTGAAGTCTGTGCATGAATAAAACCTATTTTGCAACACAGAGAAACATATCTGAAGGTGTTAGAAGTGTTTTGCATGATTTTTGAAGTTAGAGCCTGAAATGTCAGAAAACAGCGTTTCAGTGCAGAACAAACTTGGTTCCAGCAATGCAAGCTGAATCTTGGTCCCACTTTAAAATATCAGTCTGTGCATGAATAAAACCTATTTTGCAACACAGAGAAACATATCTGAAGGTGTTAGAAGTGTTTTGCATGATTTTTTAAGTTAGAGCCTGAAATGTCAGAAAACAGCGTTTCAGCGCAGAACAAACTTGCTTCTGGCAATGCAGGCTGAAACTCGGTCCAATATTAAAATTGCAGTCTGTGCATTAATAAAACCTATTTTGCAACACAGAGAAACATATTTGAAGGTGTTAGAAGTGTTTTGCATGATTTTTGAAGTTCGAGCCTGAAATGTCAGAAAACAGCGTTTCAGCGCAGAACAAACTTGGTTCCAGCAATGCAAGCTGAATCTTGGTCCCACTTTAAAATATCAGTCTGTGCATGAATAAAACCTATTTTGCAACACAGAGAAACATATCTGAAGGTGTTAGAAGTGTTTTGCATGATTTTTGAAGTTAGAGCCTGAAATGTCAGAAAACGGCGTTTCAGTGCAGAACAAACTTGGTTCCAGCAATGCAAGCTGAATCTTGGTCCCACTTTAAAATATCAGTCTGTGCATGAATAAAACCTATTTTGCAACACAGAGAAACATATTTGAAGGTGTTAGAAGTGTTTTGCATGATTTTTGAAGTTAGAGCCTGAAGTGTCAGAAAACAGCGTTTCAGCGCAGAACAAACTTGGTTCTGGCAATGCAGGCTGAAACTCGGTCCAAAATTAAAATTGCAGCCTGTGCATGAATAAAACCTATTTTGCAACACAGAGAAACATATCTGAAGGTGTTAGAAGTGTTTTGCATGATTTTTGAAGTTAGAGCCTGAAATGTCAGAAAACGGCTTTTCAGCACATAACAAACTTGGTTCAGGCAATGCAAGCTGAAACTCGGTCCAAAATTAAAATTGCAGTCTGTGCATGAATAAAACCTATTTTGCAACACAGAGAAACATATCTGAAGGTGTTAGAAGTGTTTTGCATGATTTTTGAAGTTAGAGCCTGAAATGTCAGAAAACAGCGTTTCAGCGCAGAACAAACTTGGTTCCAGCAATGCAAGCTGAATCTTGGTCCCACTTTAAAATATCAGTCTGTGCATGAATAAAACCTATTTTGCAACACAGAGAAACATATCTGAAGGTGTTAGAAGTGTTTTGCATGATTTTTTAAGTTAGAGCCTGAAATGTCAGAAAACAGCGTTTCAGCGCAGAACAAACTTGCTTCTGGCAATGCAGGCTGAAACTCGGTCCAATATTAAAATTGCAGTCTGTGCATTAATAAAACCTATTTTGCAACACAGAGAAACATATTTGAAGGTGTTAGAAGTGTTTTGCATGATTTTTGAAGTTAGAGCCTGAAATGTCAGAAAACGGCATTTCAGCACATAACAAACTTGGTTCCAGCAATGCAAGCTGAATCTTGGTCCCACTTTAAAATATCAGTCTGTGCATGAATAAAACCTATTTTGCAACACAGAGAAACATATCTGAAGGTGTTAGAAGTGTTTTGCATGATTTTTGAAGTTAGAGCCTGAAATGTCAGAAAACAGCGTTTCAGCGCGGAACAAACTTGGTTCCAGCAATGCAAGCTGAATCTTGGTCCCACTTTAAAATATCAGTCTGTGCATGAATAAAACCTATTTTGCAACACAGAGAAACATATCTGAAGGTGTTAGAAGTGTTTTGCATGATTTTTGAAGTTAGAGCCTGAAATGTCAGAAAACGGCTTTTCAGCACATAACAAACTTGGTTCAGGCAATGCAAGCTGAAACTCGGTCCAAAATTAAAATTGAAGTCTGTGCATGAATAAAACCTATTTTGCAACACAGAGAAACATATCTGAAGGTGTTAGAAGTGTTTTGCATGATTTTTGAAGTTAGAGCCTGAAATGTCAGAAAACGGCTTTTCAGCCCATAACAAACTTGGTCCAGGCAATGCAAGCTGAAACTCGGTCCAAAATTAAAATAGCAGTCTGTGCATGAATAAAACCTATTCTGCAACACAGAGACACATATCTGAAGGTGTTAGAAGTGTTTTGCATGATTTTTGAAGTTAGAGCCTGAAATGTCAGAAAACGGCTTTTCAGCACATAACAAACTTGGTTCAGGCAAGCTGAAACTCGGTCCAAAATTAAAATTGAAGTCTGTGCATGAATAAAACCTATTTTGCAACACAGAGAAACATATCTGAAGGTGTTAGAAGTGTTTTGCATGATTTTTGAAGTTAGAGCCTGAAATGTCAGAAAACGGCTTTTCAGCCCATAACAAACTTGGTCCAGGCAATGCAAGCTGAAACTCGGTCCAAAATTAAAATTGCAGTCTGTGCATGAATAAAACCTATTTTGCAACACAGAGAAACATATCTGAAGGTGTTAGAAGTGTTTTGCATGATTTTTGAAGTTAGAGCCTGAAATGTCAGAAAACAGCGTTTCAGCGCAGAACAAACTTGGTTCCAGCAATTCAAGCTGAATCTTGGTCCCACTTTAAAATATCAGTCTGTGCATGAATAAAACCTATTTTGCAACACAGAGAAACATATCTGAAGGTGTTAGAAGTGTTTTGCATGATTTTTTAAGTTAGAGCCTGAAATGTCAGAAAACAGCGTTTCAGCGCAGAACAAACTTGCTTCTGGCAATGCAGGCTGAAACTCGGTCCAATATTAAAATTGCAGTCTGTGCATTAATAAAACCTATTTTGCAACACAGAGAAACATATTTGAAGGTGTTAGAAGTGTTTTGCATGATTTTTGAAGTTAGAGCCTGAAATGTCAGAAAACGGCTTTTCAGCACATAACAAACTTGGTTCCAGCAATGCAAGCTGAATCTTGGTCCCACTTTAAAATATCAGTCTGTGCATGAATAAAACCTATTTTGCAACACAGAGAAACATATCTGAAGGTGTTAGAAGTGTTTTGCATGATTTTTGAAGTTAGAGCCTGAAATGTCAGAAAACAGCGTTTCAGCGCAGAACAAACTTGGTTCCAGCAATGCAAGCTGAATCTTGGTCCCACTTTAAAATATCAGTCTGTGCATGAATAAAACCTATTTTGCAACACAGAGAAACATATCTGAAGGTGTTAGAAGTGTTTTGCATGATTTTTGAAGTTAGAGCCTGAAATGTCAGAAAACGGCTTTTCAACACATAACAAACTTGGTTCAGGCAATGCAAGCTGAAACTCGGTCCAAAATTAAAATTGAAGTCTGTGCATGAATAAAACCTATTTTGCAACACAGAGAAACATATCTGAAGGTGTTAGAAGTGTTTTGCATGATTTTTGAAGTTAGAGCCTGAAATGTCAGAAAACGGCGTTTCAGCACATAACAAACTTGGTTCAGGCAATGCAAGCTGAAACTCGGTCCAAAATTAAAATTGCAGTCTTTGCATGAATAAAACCTATTTTGCAACACAGATAAACATATTTGAAGGTGTTAGAAGTGTTTTGCATGATTTTTGAAGTTAGAGCCTGAAATGTCAGAAAACGGCTTTTCAGCCCATAACAAACTTGGTCCAGGCAATGCAAGCTGAAACTCGGTCCAAAATTAAAATAGCAGTCTGTGCATGAATAAAACCTATTCTGCAACACAGAGACACATATCTGAAGGTGTTAGAAGTGTTTTGCATGATTTTTGAAGTTAGAGCCTGAAATGTCAGAAAACAGCGTTTCAGCCCATAACAAACTTGGTTCTGGCAATGCAGGCTGAAACTCGGTCCAAAATTAAAATTGCAACCTGTGCATGAATAAAACCTATTTTGCAACACAGAGAAACATGTCTTAAGGTGTTAGAAGTGTTTTGCATGATTTTTTAAGTTAGAGCCTGAAATGTCAGAAAACGGCTTTTCAGCACATAACAAACTTGGTTCAGGCAATGCAAGCTGAATCTCTCTCCCACTTTAAAATATCAGTCTGTGCATGAATAAAACCTATTTTGCAACACAGAGAAACATATCTGAAGGTGTTAGAAGTGTTTTGCATGATTTTTGAAGTTAGAGCCTGAAATGTCAGAAAACAGCGTTTCAGCGCAGAACAAACTTGGTTCCAGCAATGCAAGCTGAATCTTGGTCCCACTTTAAAATATCAGTCTGTGCATGAATAAAACCTATTTTGCAACACAGAGAAACATATCTGAAGGTGTTAGAAGTGTTTTGCATGATTTTTTAAGTTAGAGCCTGAAATGTCAGAAAACAGCGTTTCAGCGCAGAACAAACTTGCTTCTGGCAATGCAGGCTGAAACTCGGTCCAATATTAAAATTGCAGTCTGTGCATTAATAAAACCTATTTTGCAACACAGAGAAACATATTTGAAGGTGTTAGAAGTGTTTTGCATGATTTTTGAAGTTAGAGCCTGAAATGTCAGAAAACGGCTTTTCAGCACATAACAAACTTGGTTCCAGCAATGCAAGCTGAATCTTGGTCCCACTTTAAAATATCAGTCTGTGCATGAATAAAACCTATTTTGCAACACAGAGAAACATATTTGAAGGTGTTAGAAGTGTTTTGCATGATTTTTGAAGTTAGAGCCTGAAGTGTCAGAAAACAGCGTTTCAGCGCAGAACAAACTTGGTTCTGGCAATGCAGGCTGAAACTCGGTCCAAAATTAAAATTGCAGCCTGTGCATGAATAAAACCTATTTTGCAACACAGAGAAACATATCTGAAGGTGTTAGAAGTGTTTTGCATGATTTTTGAAGTTAGAGCCTGAAATGTCAGAAAACGGCTTTTCAGCACATAACAAACTTGGTTCAGGCAATGCAAGCTGAAACTCGGTCCAAAATTAAAATAGCAGTCTGTGCATGAATAAAACCTATTCTGCAACACAGAGACACATATCTGAAGGTGTTAGAAGTGTTTTGCATGATTTTTGAAGTTAGAGCCTGAAATGTCAGAAAACGGCTTTTCAGCACATAACAAACTTGGTTCAGGCAATGCAAGCTGAAACTCGGTCCAAAATTAAAATAGCAGTCTGTGCATGAATAAAACCTATTCTGCAACACAGAGACACATATCTGAAGGTGTTAGAAGTGTTTTGCATGAATTTTGAAGTTAGAGCCTGAAATGTCAGAAAACAGCGTTTCAGCCCATAACAAACTTGGTTCTGGCAATGCAGGCTGAAACTCGGTCCAAAATTAAAATTGCAACCTGTGCATGAATAAAACCTATTTTGCAACACAGAGAAACATGTCTTAAGGTGTTAGAAGTGTTTTGCATGATTTTTTAAGTTAGAGCCTGAAATGTCAGAAAACGGCTTTTCAGCACATAACAAACTTGGTTCAGGCAATGCAAGCTGAATCTCTCTCCCACTTTAAAATATCAGTCTGTGCATGAATAAAACCTATTTTGCAACACAGAGAAACATATCTGAAGGTGTTAGAAGTGTTTTGCATGATTTTTGAAGTTAGAGCCTGAAATGTCAGAAAACAGCGTTTCAGAGCAGAACAAACTTGGTTCCAGCAATGCAAGCTGAATCTTGGTCCCACTTTAAAATATCAGTCTGTGCATGAATAAAACCTATTTTGCAACACAGAGAAACATATCTGAAGGTGTTAGAAGTGTTTTGCATGATTTTTTAAGTTAGAGCCTGAAATGTCAGAAAACAGCGTTTCAGCGCAGAACAAACTTGCTTCTGGCAATGCAGGCTGAAACTCGGTCCAATATTAAAATTGCAGTCTGTGCATTAATAAAACCTATTTTGCAACACAGAGAAACATATTTGAAGGTGTTAGAAGTGTTTTGCATGATTTTTGAAGTTAGAGCCTGAAATGTCAGAAAACGGCTTTTCAGCACATAACAAACTTGGTTCCAGCAATGCAAGCTGAATCTTGGTCCCACTTTAAAATATCAGTCTGTGCATGAATAAAACCTATTTTGCAACACAGAGAAACATATCTGAAGGTGTTAGAAGTGTTTTGCATGATTTTTGAAGTTAGAGCCTGAAATGTCAGAAAACGGCTTTTCAGCACATAACAAACTTGGTTCAGGCAATGCAAGCTGAAACTCGGTCCAAAATTAAAATTGCAGTCTGTGCATGAATAAAACCTATTTTGCAACACAGAGAAACATATCTGAAGGTGTTAGAAGTGTTTTGCATGATTTTTGAAGTTAGAGCCTGAAATGTCAGAAAACAGCGTTTCAGCGCAGAACAAACTTGGTTCCAGCAATGCAAGCTGAATCTTGGTCCCACTTTAAAATATCAGTCTGTGCATTAATAAAACCTATTTTGCAACACAGAGAAACATATCTGAAGGTGTTAGAAGTGTTTTGCATGATTTTTTAAGTTAGAGCCTGAAATGTCAGAAAACAGCGTTTCAGCGCAGAACAAACTTGCTTCTGGCAATGCAGGCTGAAACTCGGTCCAATATTAAAATTGCAGTCTGTGCATTAATAAAACCTATTTTGCAACACAGAGAAACATATTTGAAGGTGTTAGAAGTGTTTTGCATGATTTTTGAAGTTAGAGCCTGAAATGTCAGAAAACGGCTTTTCAGCACATAACAAACTTGGTTCCAGCAATGCAAGCTGAATCTTGGTCCCACTTTAAAATATCAGTCTGTGCATGAATAAAACCTATTTTGCAACACAGAGAAACATATCTGAAGGTGTTAGAAGTGTTTTGCATGATTTTTGAAGTTAGAGCCTGAAATGTCAGAAAACAGCGTTTCAGCGCAGAACAAACTTGGTTCCAGCAATGCAAGCTGAATCTTGGTCCCACTTTAAAATATCAGTCTGTGCATGAATAAAACCTATTTTGCAACACAGAGAAACATATCTGAAGGTGTTAGAAGTGTTTTGCATGATTTTTGAAGTTAGAGCCTGAAATGTCAGAAAACGGCTTTTCAGCACATAACAAACTTGGTTCAGGCAATGCAAGCTGAAACTCGGTCCAAAATTAAAATTGAAGTCTGTGCATGAATAAAACCTATTTTGCAACACAGAGAAACATATCTGAAGGTGTTAGAAGTGTTTTGCATGATTTTTGAAGTTAGAGCCTGAAATGTCAGAAAACGGCGTTTCAGCACATAACAAACTTGGTTCAGGCAATGCAAGCTGAAACTCGGTCCAAAATTAAAATTGCAGTCTTTGCATGAATAAAACCTATTTTGCAACACAGATAAACATATTTGAAGGTGTTAGAAGTGTTTTGCATGATTTTTGAAGTTAGAGCCTGAAATGTCAGAAAACGGCTTTTCAGCCCATAACAAACTTGGTCCAGGCAATGCAAGCTGAAACTCGGTCCAAAATTAAAATAGCAGTCTGTGCATGAATAAAACCTATTCTGCAACACAGAGACACATATCTGAAGGTGTTAGAAGTGTTTTGCATGATTTTTGAAGTTAGAGCCTGAAATGTCAGAAAACGGCTTTTCAGCCCATAACAAACTTGGTCCAGGCAATGCAAGCTGAAACTCGGTCCAAAATTAAAATTGCAGTCTGTGCATGAATAAAACCTATTTTGCAACACAGAGAAACATATCTGAAGGTGTTAGAAGTGTTTTGCATGATTTTTGAAGTTAGAGCCTGAAATGTCAGAAAACAGCGTTTCAGCGCAGAACAAACTTGGTTCCAGCAATGCAAGCTGAATCTTGGTCCCACTTTAAAATATCAGTCTGTGCATGAATAAAACCTATTTTGCAACACAGAGAAACATATCTGAAGGTGTTAGAAGTGTTTTGCATGATTTTTTAAGTTAGAGCCTGAAATGTCAGAAAACAGCGTTTCAGCGCAGAACAAACTTGCTTCTGGCAATGCAGGCTGAAACTCGGTCCAATATTAAAATTGCAGTCTGTGCATTAATAAAACCTATTTTGCAACACAGAGAAACATATTTGAAGGTGTTAGAAGTGTTTTGCATGATTTTTGAAGTTAGAGCCTGAAATGTCAGAAAACGGCTTTTCAGCACATAACAAACTTGGTTCCAGCAATGCAAGCTGAATCTTGGTCCCACTTTAAAATATCAGTCTGTGCATGAATAAAACCTATTTTGCAACACAGAGAAACATATCTGAAGGTGTTAGAAGTGTTTTGCATGATTTTTGAAGTTAGAGCCTGAAATGTCAGAAAACAGCGTTTCAGCGCAGAACAAACTTGGTTCCAGCAATGCAAGCTGAATCTTGGTCCCACTTTAAAATATCAGTCTGTGCATGAATAAAACCTATTTTGCAACACAGAGAAACATATCTGAAGGTGTTAGAAGTGTTTTGCATGATTTTTGAAGTTAGAGCCTGAAATGTCAGAAAACGGCTTTTCAGCACATAACAAACTTGGTTCAGGCAATGCAAGCTGAAACTCGGTCCAAAATTAAAATTGCAGTCTTTGCATGAATAAAACCTATTTTGCAACACAGATAAACATATTTGCAGGTGTTAGAAGTGTTTTGCATGATTTTTGAAGTTAGAGCCTGAAATGTCAGAAAACGGCTTTTCAGCCCATAACAAACTTGGTCCAGGCAATGCAAGCTGAAACTCGGTCCAAAATTAAAATAGCAGTCTGTGCATGAATAAAACCTATTCTGCAACACAGAGACACATATCTGAAGGTGTTAGAAGTGTTTTGCATGATTTTTTTAAGTTAGAGCCTGAAATGTCAGAAAACGGCTTTTCAGCACATAACAAACTTGGTTCAGGCAATGCAAGCTGAAACTCGGTCCAAAATTAAAATTGAAGTCTGTGCATGAATAAAACCTATTTTGCAACACAGAGAAACATATCTGAAGGTGTTAGAAGTGTTTTGCATGATTTTTGAAGTTAGAGCCTGAAATGTCAGAAAACGGCTTTTCAGCCCATAACAAACTTGGTCCAGGCAATGCAAGCTGAAACTCGGTCCAAAATTAAAATAGCAGTCTGTGCATGAATAAAACCTATTCTGCAACACAGAGACACATATCTGAAGGTGTTAGAAGTGTTTTGCATGAATTTTGAAGTTAGAGCCTGAAATGTCAGAAAACAGCGTTTCAGCCCATAACAAACTTGGTTCTGGCAATGCAGGCTGAAACTCGGTCCAAAATTAAAATTGCAGCCTGTGCATGAATAAAACCTATTTTGCAACACAGAGAAACATGTCTTAAGGTGTTAGAAGTGTTTTGCATGATTTTTTAAGTTAGAGCCTGAAATGTCAGAAAACGGCTTTTCAGCACATAACAAACTTGGTTCAGGCAATGCAAGCTGAATCTCTCTCCCACTTTAAAATATCAGTCTGTGCATGAATAAAACCTATTTTGCAACACAGAGAAACATATCTGAAGGTGTTAGAAGTGTTTTGCATGATTTTTGAAGTTAGAGCCTGAAATGTCAGAAAACAGCGTTTCAGCGCAGAACAAACTTGGTTCCAGCAATGCAAGCTGAATCTTGGTCCCACTTTAAAATATCAGTCTGTGCATGAATAAAACCTATTTTGCAACACAGAGAAACATATCTGAAGGTGTTAGAAGTGTTTTGCATGATTTTTTAAGTTAGAGCCTGAAATGTCAGAAAACGGCTTTTCAGCACATAACAAACTTGGTTCAGGCAATGCAAGCTGAAACTCGGTCCAAAATTAAAATTGAAGTCTGTGCATGAATAAAACCTATTTTGCAACACAGAGAAACATATCTGAAGGTGTTAGAAGTGTTTTGCATGATTTTTGAAGTTAGAGCCTGAAATGTCAGAAAACAGCGTTTCAGTGCAGAACAAACTTGGTTCCAGCAATGCAAGCTGAATCTTGGTCCCACTTTAAAATATCAGTCTGTGCATGAATAAAACCTATTTTGCAACACAGAGAAACATATCTGAAGGTGTTAGAAGTGTTTTGCATGATTTTTTAAGTTAGAGCCTGAAATGTCAGAAAACAGCGTTTCAGCGCAGAACAAACTTGCTTCTGGCAATGCAGGCTGAAACTCGGTCCAATATTAAAATTGCAGTCTGTGCATTAATAAAACCTATTTTGCAACACAGAGAAACATATTTGAAGGTGTTAGAAGTGTTTTGCATGATTTTTGAAGTTAGAGCCTGAAATGTCAGAAAACAGCGTTTCAGCGCAGAACAAACTTGGTTCCAGCAATGCAAGCTGAATCTTGGTCCCACTTTAAAATATCAGTCTGTGCATGAATAAAACCTATTTTGCAACACAGAGAAACATATCTGAAGGTGTTAGAAGTGTTTTGCATGATTTTTGAAGTTAGAGCCTGAAATGTCAGAAAACGGCGTTTCAGTGCAGAACAAACTTGGTTCCAGCAATGCAAGCTGAATCTTGGTCCCACTTTAAAATATCAGTCTGTGCATGAATAAAACCTATTTTGCAACACAGAGAAACATATTTGAAGGTGTTAGAAGTGTTTTGCATGATTTTTGAAGTTAGAGCCTGAAGTGTCAGAAAACAGCGTTTCAGCGCAGAACAAACTTGGTTCTGGCAATGCAGGCTGAAACTCGGTCCAAAATTAAAATTGCAGCCTGTGCATGAATAAAACCTATTTTGCAACACAGAGAAACATATCTGAAGGTGTTAGAAGTGTTTTGCATGATTTTTGAAGTTAGAGCCTGAAATGTCAGAAAACGGCTTTTCAGCACATAACAAACTTGGTTCAGGCAATGCAAGCTGAAACTCGGTCCAAAATTAAAATTGCAGTCTGTGCATGAATAAAACCTATTTTGCAACACAGAGAAACATATCTGAAGGTGTTAGAAGTGTTTTGCATGATTTTTGAAGTTAGAGCCTGAAATGTCAGAAAACAGCGTTTCAGCGCAGAACAAACTTGGTTCCAGCAATGCAAGCTGAATCTTGGTCCCACTTTAAAATATCAGTCTGTGCATGAATAAAACCTATTTTGCAACACAGAGAAACATATCTGAAGGTGTTAGAAGTGTTTTGCATGATTTTTTAAGTTAGAGCCTGAAATGTCAGAAAACAGCGTTTCAGCGCAGAACAAACTTGCTTCTGGCAATGCAGGCTGAAACTCGGTCCAATATTAAAATTGCAGTCTGTGCATTAATAAAACCTATTTTGCAACACAGAGAAACATATTTGAAGGTGTTAGAAGTGTTTTGCATGATTTTTGAAGTTAGAGCCTGAAATGTCAGAAAACGGCATTTCAGCACATAACAAACTTGGTTCCAGCAATGCAAGCTGAATCTTGGTCCCACTTTAAAATATCAGTCTGTGCATGAATAAAACCTATTTTGCAACACAGAGAAACATATCTGAAGGTGTTAGAAGTGTTTTGCATGATTTTTGAAGTTAGAGCCTGAAATGTCAGAAAACAGCGTTTCAGCGCGGAACAAACTTGGTTCCAGCAATGCAAGCTGAATCTTGGTCCCACTTTAAAATATCAGTCTGTGCATGAATAAAACCTATTTTGCAACACAGAGAAACATATCTGAAGGTGTTAGAAGTGTTTTGCATGATTTTTGAAGTTAGAGCCTGAAATGTCAGAAAACGGCTTTTCAGCACATAACAAACTTGGTTCAGGCAATGCAAGCTGAAACTCGGTCCAAAATTAAAATTGAAGTCTGTGCATGAATAAAACCTATTTTGCAACACAGAGAAACATATCTGAAGGTGTTAGAAGTGTTTTGCATGATTTTTGAAGTTAGAGCCTGAAATGTCAGAAAACGGCTTTTCAGCCCATAACAAACTTGGTCCAGGCAATGCAAGCTGAAACTCGGTCCAAAATTAAAATAGCAGTCTGTGCATGAATAAAACCTATTCTGCAACACAGAGACACATATCTGAAGGTGTTAGAAGTGTTTTGCATGATTTTTGAAGTTAGAGCCTGAAATGTCAGAAAACGGCTTTTCAGCACATAACAAACTTGGTTCAGGCAAGCTGAAACTCGGTCCAAAATTAAAATTGAAGTCTGTGCATGAATAAAACCTATTTTGCAACACAGAGAAACATATCTGAAGGTGTTAGAAGTGTTTTGCATGATTTTTGAAGTTAGAGCCTGAAATGTCAGAAAACGGCTTTTCAGCCCATAACAAACTTGGTCCAGGCAATGCAAGCTGAAACTCGGTCCAAAATTAAAATTGCAGTCTGTGCATGAATAAAACCTATTTTGCAACACAGAGAAACATATCTGAAGGTGTTAGAAGTGTTTTGCATGATTTTTGAAGTTAGAGCCTGAAATGTCAGAAAACAGCGTTTCAGCGCAGAACAAACTTGGTTCCAGCAATTCAAGCTGAATCTTGGTCCCACTTTAAAATATCAGTCTGTGCATGAATAAAACCTATTTTGCAACACAGAGAAACATATCTGAAGGTGTTAGAAGTGTTTTGCATGATTTTTTAAGTTAGAGCCTGAAATGTCAGAAAACAGCGTTTCAGCGCAGAACAAACTTGCTTCTGGCAATGCAGGCTGAAACTCGGTCCAATATTAAAATTGCAGTCTGTGCATTAATAAAACCTATTTTGCAACACAGAGAAACATATTTGAAGGTGTTAGAAGTGTTTTGCATGATTTTTGAAGTTAGAGCCTGAAATGTCAGAAAACGGCTTTTCAGCACATAACAAACTTGGTTCCAGCAATGCAAGCTGAATCTTGGTCCCACTTTAAAATATCAGTCTGTGCATGAATAAAACCTATTTTGCAACACAGAGAAACATATCTGAAGGTGTTAGAAGTGTTTTGCATGATTTTTGAAGTTAGAGCCTGAAATGTCAGAAAACAGCGTTTCAGCGCAGAACAAACTTGGTTCCAGCAATGCAAGCTGAATCTTGGTCCCACTTTAAAATATCAGTCTGTGCATGAATAAAACCTATTTTGCAACACAGAGAAACATATCTGAAGGTGTTAGAAGTGTTTTGCATGATTTTTGAAGTTAGAGCCTGAAATGTCAGAAAACGGCTTTTCAACACATAACAAACTTGGTTCAGGCAATGCAAGCTGAAACTCGGTCCAAAATTAAAATTGAAGTCTGTGCATGAATAAAACCTATTTTGCAACACAGAGAAACATATCTGAAGGTGTTAGAAGTGTTTTGCATGATTTTTGAAGTTAGAGCCTGAAATGTCAGAAAACGGCGTTTCAGCACATAACAAACTTGGTTCAGGCAATGCAAGCTGAAACTCGGTCCAAAATTAAAATTGCAGTCTTTGCATGAATAAAACCTATTTTGCAACACAGATAAACATATTTGAAGGTGTTAGAAGTGTTTTGCATGATTTTTGAAGTTAGAGCCTGAAATGTCAGAAAACGGCTTTTCAGCCCATAACAAACTTGGTCCAGGCAATGCAAGCTGAAACTCGGTCCAAAATTAAAATAGCAGTCTGTGCATGAATAAAACCTATTCTGCAACACAGAGACACATATCTGAAGGTGTTAGAAGTGTTTTGCATGATTTTTGAAGTTAGAGCCTGAAATGTCAGAAAACGGCTTTTCAGCACATAACAAACTTGGTTCAGGCAATGCAAGCTGAAACTCGGTCCAAAATTAAAATTGAAGTCTGTGCATGAATAAAACCTATTTTGCAACACAGAGAAACATATCTGAAGGTGTTAGAAGTGTTTTGCATGATTTTTGAAGTTAGAGCCTGAAATGTCAGAAAACGGCTTTTCAGCCCATAACAAACTTGGTCCAGGCAATGCAAGCTGAAACTCGGTCCAAAATTAAAATAGCAGTCTGTGCATGAATAAAACCTATTCTGCAACACAGAGACACATATCTGAAGATGTTAGAAGTGTTTTGCATGAATTTTGAAGTTAGAGCCTGAAATGTCAGAAAACAGCGTTTCAGCCCATAACAAACTTGGTTCTGGCAATGCAGGCTGAAACTCGGTCCAAAATTAAAATTGCAACCTGTGCATGAATAAAACCTATTTTGCAACACAGAGAAACATGTCTTAAGGTGTTAGAAGTGTTTTGCATGATTTTTTAAGTTAGAGCCTGAAATGTCAGAAAACGGCTTTTCAGCACATAACAAACTTGGTTCAGGCAATGCAAGCTGAATCTCTCTCCCACTTTAAAATATCAGTCTGTGCATGAATAAAACCTATTTTGCAACACAGAGAAACATATCTGAAGGTGTTAGAAGTGTTTTGCATGATTTTTGAAGTTAGAGCCTGAAATGTCAGAAAACAGCGTTTCAGCGCAGAACAAACTTGGTTCCAGCAATGCAAGCTGAATCTTGGTCCCACTTTAAAATATCAGTCTGTGCATGAATAAAACCTATTTTGCAACACAGAGAAACATATCTGAAGGTGTTAGAAGTGTTTTGCATGATTTTTTAAGTTAGAGCCTGAAATGTCAGAAAACAGCGTTTCAGCGCAGAACAAACTTGCTTCTGGCAATGCAGGCTGAAACTCGGTCCAATATTAAAATTGCAGTCTGTGCATTAATAAAACCTATTTTGCAACACAGAGAAACATATTTGAAGGTGTTAGAAGTGTTTTGCATGATTTTTGAAGTTAGAGCCTGAAGTGTCAGAAAACAGCGTTTCAGCGCAGAACAAACTTGGTTCTGGCAATGCAGGCTGAAACTCGGTCCAAAATTAAAATTGCAGCCTGTGCATGAATAAAACCTATTTTGCAACACAGAGAAACATATCTGAAGGTGTTAGAAGTGTTTTGCATGATTTTTGAAGTTAGAGCCTGAAATGTCAGAAAACGGCTTTTCAGCACATAACAAACTTGGTTCAGGCAATGCAAGCTGAAACTCGGTCCAAAATTAAAATAGCAGTCTGTGCATGAATAAAACCTATTCTGCAACACAGAGACACATATCTGAAGGTGTTAGAAGTGTTTTGCATGATTTTTGAAGTTAGAGCCTGAAATGTCAGAAAACGGCTTTTCAGCACATAACAAACTTGGTTCAGGCAATGCAAGCTGAAACTCGGTCCAAAATTAAAATAGCAGTCTGTGCATGAATAAAACCTATTCTGCAACACAGAGACACATATCTGAAGGTGTTAGAAGTGTTTTGCATGAATTTTGAAGTTAGAGCCTGAAATGTCAGAAAACAGCGTTTCAGCCCATAACAAACTTGGTTCTGGCAATGCAGGCTGAAACTCGGTCCAAAATTAAAATTGCAACCTGTGCATGAATAAAACCTATTTTGCAACACAGAGAAACATGTCTTAAGGTGTTAGAAGTGTTTTGCATGATTTTTTAAGTTAGAGCCTGAAATGTCAGAAAACGGCTTTTCAGCACATAACAAACTTGGTTCAGGCAATGCAAGCTGAATCTCTCTCCCACTTTAAAATATCAGTCTGTGCATGAATAAAACCTATTTTGCAACACAGAGAAACATATCTGAAGGTGTTAGAAGTGTTTTGCATGATTTTTGAAGTTAGAGCCTGAAATGTCAGAAAACAGCGTTTCAGAGCAGAACAAACTTGGTTCCAGCAATGCAAGCTGAATCTTGGTCCCACTTTAAAATATCAGTCTGTGCATGAATAAAACCTATTTTGCAACACAGAGAAACATATCTGAAGGTGTTAGAAGTGTTTTGCATGATTTTTTAAGTTAGAGCCTGAAATGTCAGAAAACAGCGTTTCAGCGCAGAACAAACTTGCTTCTGGCAATGCAGGCTGAAACTCGGTCCAATATTAAAATTGCAGTCTGTGCATTAATAAAACCTATTTTGCAACACAGAGAAACATATTTGAAGGTGTTAGAAGTGTTTTGCATGATTTTTGAAGTTAGAGCCTGAAATGTCAGAAAACGGCTTTTCAGCACATAACAAACTTGGTTCCAGCAATGCAAGCTGAATCTTGGTCCCACTTTAAAATATCAGTCTGTGCATGAATAAAACCTATTTTGCAACACAGAGAAACATATCTGAAGGTGTTAGAAGTGTTTTGCATGATTTTTGAAGTTAGAGCCTGAAATGTCAGAAAACGGCTTTTCAGCACATAACAAACTTGGTTCAGGCAATGCAAGCTGAAACTCGGTCCAAAATTAAAATTGCAGTCTGTGCATGAATAAAACCTATTTTGCAACACAGAGAAACATATCTGAAGGTGTTAGAAGTGTTTTGCATGATTTTTGAAGTTAGAGCCTGAAATGTCAGAAAACAGCGTTTCAGCGCAGAACAAACTTGGTTCCAGCAATGCAAGCTGAATCTTGGTCCCACTTTAAAATATCAGTCTGTGCATTAATAAAACCTATTTTGCAACACAGAGAAACATATCTGAAGGTGTTAGAAGTGTTTTGCATGATTTTTTAAGTTAGAGCCTGAAATGTCAGAAAACAGCGTTTCAGCGCAGAACAAACTTGCTTCTGGCAATGCAGGCTGAAACTCGGTCCAATATTAAAATTGCAGTCTGTGCATTAATAAAACCTATTTTGCAACACAGAGAAACATATTTGAAGGTGTTAGAAGTGTTTTGCATGATTTTTGAAGTTAGAGCCTGAAATGTCAGAAAACGGCTTTTCAGCACATAACAAACTTGGTTCCAGCAATGCAAGCTGAATCTTGGTCCCACTTTAAAATATCAGTCTGTGCATGAATAAAACCTATTTTGCAACACAGAGAAACATATCTGAAGGTGTTAGAAGTGTTTTGCATGATTTTTGAAGTTAGAGCCTGAAATGTCAGAAAACAGCGTTTCAGCGCAGAACAAACTTGGTTCCAGCAATGCAAGCTGAATCTTGGTCCCACTTTAAAATATCAGTCTGTGCATGAATAAAACCTATTTTGCAACACAGAGAAACATATCTGAAGGTGTTAGAAGTGTTTTGCATGATTTTTGAAGTTAGAGCCTGAAATGTCAGAAAACGGCTTTTCAGCACATAACAAACTTGGTTCAGGCAATGCAAGCTGAAACTCGGTCCAAAATTAAAATTGAAGTCTGTGCATGAATAAAACCTATTTTGCAACACAGAGAAACATATCTGAAGGTGTTAGAAGTGTTTTGCATGATTTTTGAAGTTAGAGCCTGAAATGTCAGAAAACGGCGTTTCAGCACATAACAAACTTGGTTCAGGCAATGCAAGCTGAAACTCGGTCCAAAATTAAAATTGCAGTCTTTGCATGAATAAAACCTATTTTGCAACACAGATAAACATATTTGAAGGTGTTAGAAGTGTTTTGCATGATTTTTGAAGTTAGAGCCTGAAATGTCAGAAAACGGCTTTTCAGCCCATAACAAACTTGGTCCAGGCAATGCAAGCTGAAACTCGGTCCAAAATTAAAATAGCAGTCTGTGCATGAATAAAACCTATTCTGCAACACAGAGACACATATCTGAAGGTGTTAGAAGTGTTTTGCATGATTTTTGAAGTTAGAGCCTGAAATGTCAGAAAACGGCTTTTCAGCCCATAACAAACTTGGTCCAGGCAATGCAAGCTGAAACTCGGTCCAAAATTAAAATTGCAGTCTGTGCATGAATAAAACCTATTTTGCAACACAGAGAAACATATCTGAAGGTGTTAGAAGTGTTTTGCATGATTTTTGAAGTTAGAGCCTGAAATGTCAGAAAACAGCGTTTCAGCGCAGAACAAACTTGGTTCCAGCAATGCAAGCTGAATCTTGGTCCCACTTTAAAATATCAGTCTGTGCATGAATAAAACCTATTTTGCAACACAGAGAAACATATCTGAAGGTGTTAGAAGTGTTTTGCATGATTTTTTAAGTTAGAGCCTGAAATGTCAGAAAACAGCGTTTCAGCGCAGAACAAACTTGCTTCTGGCAATGCAGGCTGAAACTCGGTCCAATATTAAAATTGCAGTCTGTGCATTAATAAAACCTATTTTGCAACACAGAGAAACATATTTGAAGGTGTTAGAAGTGTTTTGCATGATTTTGGAAGTTAGAGCCTGAAATGTCAGAAAACGGCTTTTCAGCACATAACAAACTTGGTTCCAGCAATGCAAGCTGAATCTTGGTCCCACTTTAAAATATCAGTCTGTGCATGAATAAAACCTATTTTGCAACACAGAGAAACATATCTGAAGGTGTTAGAAGTGTTTTGCATGATTTTTGAAGTTAGAGCCTGAAATGTCAGAAAACAGCGTTTCAGCGCAGAACAAACTTGGTTCCAGCAATGCAAGCTGAATCTTGGTCCCACTTTAAAATATCAGTCTGTGCATGAATAAAACCTATTTTGCAACACAGAGAAACATATCTGAAGGTGTTAGAAGTGTTTTGCATGATTTTTGAAGTTAGAGCCTGAAATGTCAGAAAACGGCTTTTCAGCACATAACAAACTTGGTTCAGGCAATGCAAGCTGAAACTCGGTCCAAAATTAAAATTGCAGTCTTTGCATGAATAAAACCTATTTTGCAACACAGATAAACATATTTGCAGGTGTTAGAAGTGTTTTGCATGATTTTTGAAGTTAGAGCCTGAAATGTCAGAAAACGGCTTTTCAGCCCATAACAAACTTGGTCCAGGCAATGCAAGCTGAAACTCGGTCCAAAATTAAAATAGCAGTCTGTGCATGAATAAAACCTATTCTGCAACACAGAGACACATATCTGAAGGTGTTAGAAGTGTTTTGCATGATTTTTTTAAGTTAGAGCCTGAAATGTCAGAAAACGGCTTTTCAGCACATAACAAACTTGGTTCAGGCAATGCAAGCTGAAACTCGGTCCAAAATTAAAATTGAAGTCTGTGCATGAATAAAACCTATTTTGCAACACAGAGAAACATATCTGAAGGTGTTAGAAGTGTTTTGCATGATTTTTGAAGTTAGAGCCTGAAATGTCAGAAAACGGCTTTTCAGCCCATAACAAACTTGGTCCAGGCAATGCAAGCTGAAACTCGGTCCAAAATTAAAATAGCAGTCTGTGCATGAATAAAACCTATTCTGCAACACAGAGACACATATCTGAAGGTGTTAGAAGTGTTTTGCATGAATTTTGAAGTTAGAGCCTGAAATGTCAGAAAACAGCGTTTCAGCCCATAACAAACTTGGTTCTGGCAATGCAGGCTGAAACTCGGTCCAAAATTAAAATTGCAGCCTGTGCATGAATAAAACCTATTTTGCAACACAGAGAAACATGTCTTAAGGTGTTAGAAGTGTTTTGCATGATTTTTTAAGTTAGAGCCTGAAATGTCAGAAAACGGCTTTTCAGCACATAACAAACTTGGTTCAGGCAATGCAAGCTGAATCTCTCTCCCACTTTAAAATATCAGTCTGTGCATGAATAAAACCTATTTTGCAACACAGAGAAACATATCTGAAGGTGTTAGAAGTGTTTTGCATGATTTTTGAAGTTAGAGCCTGAAATGTCAGAAAACAGCGTTTCAGCGCAGAACAAACTTGGTTCCAGCAATGCAAGCTGAATCTTGGTCCCACTTTAAAATATCAGTCTGTGCATGAATAAAACCTATTTTGCAACACAGAGAAACATATCTGAAGGTGTTAGAAGTGTTTTGCATGATTTTTTAAGTTAGAGCCTGAAATGTCAGAAAACAGCGTTTCAGCGCAGAACAAACTTGCTTCTGGCAATGCAGGCTGAAACTCGGTCCAATATTAAAATTGCAGTCTGTGCATTAATAAAACCTATTTTGCAACACAGAGAAACATATTTGAAGGTGTTAGAAGTGTTTTGCATGATTTTTGAAGTTAGAGCCTGAAATGTCAGAAAACGGCTTTTCAGCACATAACAAACTTGGTTCCAGCAATGCAAGCTGAATCTTGGTCCCACTTTAAAATATCAGTCTGTGCATGAATAAAACCTATTTTGCAACACAGAGAAACATATCTGAAGGTGTTAGAAGTGTTTTGCATGATTTTTGAAGTTAGAGCCTGAAATGTCAGAAAACAGCGTTTCAGCGCGGAACAAACTTGGTTCCAGCAATGCAAGCTGAATCTTGGTCCCACTTTAAAATATCAGTCTGTGCATGAATAAAACCTATTTTGCAACACAGAGAAACATATCTGAAGGTGTTAGAAGTGTTTTGCATGATTTTTGAAGTTAGAGCCTGAAATGTCAGAAAACGGCTTTTCAGCACATAACAAACTTGGTTCAGGCAATGCAAGCTGAAACTCGGTCCAAAATTAAAATTGAAGTCTGTGCATGAATAAAACCTATTTTGCAACACAGAGAAACATATCTGAAGGTGTTAGAAGTGTTTTGCATGATTTTTGAAGTTAGAGCCTGAAATGTCAGAAAACGGCTTTTCAGCACATAACAAACTTGGTTCAGGCAATGCAAGCTGAAACTCGGTCCAAAATTAAAATTGCAGTCTTTGCATGAATAAAACCTATTTTGCAACACAGATAAACATATTTGAAGGTGTTAGAAGTGTTTTGCATGATTTTTGAAGTTAGAGCCTGAAATGTCAGAAAACGGCTTTTCAGCCCATAACAAACTTGGTCCAGGCAATGCAAGCTGAAACTCGGTCCAAAATTAAAATAGCAGTCTGTGCATGAATAAAACCTATTCTGCAACACAGAGACACATATCTGAAGGTGTTAGAAGTGTTTTGCATGATTTTTTAAGTTAGAGCCTGAAATGTCAGAAAACGGCTTTTCAGCACATAACAAACTTGGTTCAGGCAATGCAAGCTGAAACTCGGTCCAAAATTAAAATTGAAGTCTGTGCATGAATAAAACCTATTTTGCAACACAGAGAAACATATCTGAAGGTGTTAGAAGTGTTTTGCATGATTTTTGAAGTTAGAGCCTGAAATGTCAGAAAACGGCTTTTCAGCCCATAACAAACTTGGTCCAGGCAATGCAAGCTGAAACTCGGTCCAAAATTAAAATAGCAGTCTGTGCATGAATAAAACCTATTCTGCAACACAGAGACACATATCTGAAGGTGTTAGAAGTGTTTTGCATGAATTTTGAAGTTAGAGCCTGAAATGTCAGAAAACAGCGTTTCAGCCCATAACAAACTTGGTTCTGGCAATGCAGGCTGAAACTCGGTCCAAAATTAAAATTGCAGCCTGTGCATGAATAAAACCTATTTTGCAACACAGAGAAACATGTCTTAAGGTGTTAGAAGTGTTTTGCATGATTTTTTAAGTTAGAGCCTGAAATGTCAGAAAACGGCTTTTCAGCACATAACAAACTTGGTTCAGGCAATGCAAGCTGAATCTCTCTCCCACTTTAAAATATCAGTCTGTGCATGAATAAAACCTATTTTGCAACACAGAGAAACATATCTGAAGGTGTTAGAAGTGTTTTGCATGATTTTTGAAGTTAGAGCCTGAAATGTCAGAAAACAGCGTTTCAGCGCAGAACAAACTTGCTTCTGGCAATGCAGGCTGAAACTCGGTCCAATATTAAAATTGCAGTCTGTGCATTAATAAAACCTATTTTGCAACACAGAGAAACATATTTGAAGGTGTTAGAAGTGTTTTGCATGATTTTTGAAGTTAGAGCCTGAAATGTCAGAAAACGGCTTTTCAGCACATAACAAACTTGGTTCCAGCAATGCAAGCTGAATCTTGGTCCCACTTTAAAATATCAGTCTGTGCATGAATAAAACCTATTTTGCAACACAGAGAAACATATCTGAAGGTGTTAGAAGTGTTTTGCATGATTTTTGAAGTTAGAGCCTGAAATGTCAGAAAACAGCGTTTCAGCGCGGAACAAACTTGGTTCCAGCAATGCAAGCTGAATCTTGGTCCCACTTTAAAATATCAGTCTGTGCATGAATAAAACCTATTTTGCAACACAGAGAAACATATCTGAAGGTGTTAGAAGTGTTTTGCATGATTTTTGAAGTTAGAGCCTGAAATGTCAGAAAACGGCTTTTCAGCACATAACAAACTTGGTTCAGGCAATGCAAGCTGAAACTCGGTCCAAAATTAAAATTGAAGTCTGTGCATGAATAAAACCTATTTTGCAACACAGAGAAACATATCTGAAGGTGTTAGAAGTGTTTTGCATGATTTTTGAAGTTAGAGCCTGAAATGTCAGAAAACGGCTTTTCAGCACATAACAAACTTGGTTCAGGCAATGCAAGCTGAAACTCGGTCCAAAATTAAAATTTCAGTCTTTGCATGAATAAAACCTATTTTGCAACACAGATAAACATATTTGAAGGTGTTAGAAGTGTTTTGCATGATTTTTGAAGTTAGAGCCTGAAATGTCAGAAAACGGCTTTTCAGCCCATAACAAACTTGGTCCAGGCAATGCAAGCTGAAACTCGGTCCAAAATTAAAATAGCAGTCTGTGCATGAATAAAACCTATTCTGCAACACAGAGACACATATCTGAAGGTGTTAGAAGTGTTTTGCATGATTTTTTAAGTTAGAGCCTGAAATGTCAGAAAACGGCTTTTCAGCACATAACAAACTTGGTTCAGGCAATGCAAGCTGAAACTCGGTCCAAAATTAAAATTGAAGTCTGTGCATGAATAAAACCTATTTTGCAACACAGAGAAACATATCTGAAGGTGTTAGAAGTGTTTTGCATGATTTTTGAAGTTAGAGCCTGAAATGTCAGAAAACGGCTTTTCAGCCCATAACAAACTTGGTCCAGGCAATGCAAGCTGAAACTCGGTCCAAAATTAAAATAGCAGTCTGTGCATGAATAAAACCTATTCTGCAACACAGAGACACATATCTGAAGGTGTTAGAAGTGTTTTGCATGAATTTTGAAGTTAGAGCCTGAAATGTCAGAAAACAGCGTTTCAGCCCATAACAAACTTGGTTCTGGCAATGCAGGCTGAAACTCGGTCCAAAATTAAAATTGCAGCCTGTGCATGAATAAAACCTATTTTGCAACACAGAGAAACATGTCTTAAGGTGTTAGAAGTGTTTTGCATGATTTTTTAAGTTAGAGCCTGAAATGTCAGAAAACGGCTTTTCAGCACATAACAAACTTGGTTCAGGCAATGCAAGCTGAATCTCTCTCCCACTTTAAAATATCAGTCTGTGCATGAATAAAACCTATTTTGCAACACAGAGAAACATATCTGAAGGTGTTAGAAGTGTTTTGCATGATTTTTGAAGTTAGAGCCTGAAATGTCAGAAAACAGCGTTTCAGCGCAGAACAAACTTGGTTCCAGCAATGCAAGCTGAATCTTGGTCCCACTTTAAAATATCAGTCTGTGCATGAATAAAACCTATTTTGCAACACAGAGAAACATATCTGAAGGTGTTAGAAGTGTTTTGCATGATTTTTTAAGTTAGAGCCTGAAATGTCAGAAAACAGCGTTTCAGCGCAGAACAAACTTGCTTCTGGCAATGCAGGCTGAAACTCGGTCCAATATTAAAATTGCAGTCTGTGCATTAATAAAGCCTATTTTGCAACACAGAGAAACATATTTGAAGGTGTTAGAAGTGTTTTGCATGATTTTTGAAGTTAGAGCCTGAAATGTCAGAAAACGGCTTTTCAGCACATAACAAACTTGGTTCCAGCAATGCAAGCTGAATCTTGGTCCCACTTTAAAATATCAGTCTGTGCATGAATAAAACCTATTTTGCAACACAGAGAAACATATCTGAAGGTGTTAGAAGTGTTTTGCATGATTTTTGAAGTTAGAGCCTGAAATGTCAGAAAACAGCGTTTCAGCGCAGAACAAACTTGGTTCCAGCAATGCAAGCTGAATCTTGGTCCCACTTTAAAATATCAGTCTGTGCATGAATAAAACCTATTTTGCAACACAGAGAAACATATCTGAAGGTGTTAGAAGTGTTTTGCATGATTTTTGAAGTTAGAGCCTGAAATGTCAGAAAACGGCTTTTCAGCACATAACAAACTTGGTTCAGGCAATGCAAGCTGAAACTCGGTCCAAAATTAAAATTGAAGTCTGTGCATGAATAAAACCTATTTTGCAACACAGAGAAACATATCTGAAGGTGTTAGAAGTGTTTTGCATGATTTTTGAAGTTAGAGCCTGAAATGTCAGAAAACAGCGTTTCAGTGCAGAACAAACTTGGTTCCAGCAATGCAAGCTGAATCTTGGTCCCACTTTAAAATATCAGTCTGTGCATGAATAAAACCTATTTTGCAACACAGAGAAACATATCTGAAGGTGTTAGAAGTGTTTTGCATGATTTTTTAAGTTAGAGCCTGAAATGTCAGAAAACAGCGTTTCAGCGCAGAACAAACTTGCTTCTGGCAATGCAGGCTGAAACTCGGTCCAATATTAAAATTGCAGTCTGTGCATTAATAAAACCTATTTTGCAACACAGAGAAACATATTTGAAGGTGTTAGAAGTGTTTTGCATGATTTTTGAAGTTAGAGCCTGAAATGTCAGAAAACAGCGTTTCAGCGCAGAACAAACTTGGTTCCAGCAATGCAAGCTGAATCTTGGTCCCACTTTAAAATATCAGTCTGTGCATGAATAAAACCTATTTTGCAACACAGAGAAACATATCTGAAGGTGTTAGAAGTGTTTTGCATGATTTTTGAAGTTAGAGCCTGAAATGTCAGAAAACGGCGTTTCAGTGCAGAACAAACTTGGTTCCAGCAATGCAAGCTGAATCTTGGTCCCACTTTAAAATATCAGTCTGTGCATGAATAAAACCTATTTTGCAACACAGAGAAACATATTTGAAGGTGTTAGAAGTGTTTTGCATGATTTTTGAAGTTAGAGCCTGAAGTGTCAGAAAACAGCGTTTCAGCGCAGAACAAACTTGGTTCTGGCAATGCAAGCTGAAACTCGGTCCAAAATTAAAATTGAAGTCTGTGCATGAATAAAACCTATTTTGCAACACAGAGAAACATATCTGAAGGTGTTAGAAGTGTTTTGCATGATTTTTGAAGTTAGAGCCTGAAATGTCAGAAAACGGCTTTTCAGCACATAACAAACTTGGTTCAGGCAATGCAAGCTGAAACTCGGTCCAAAATTAAAATTGCAGTCTTTGCATGAATAAAACCTATTTTGCAACACAGATAAACATATTTGAAGGTGTTAGAAGTGTTTTGCATGATTTTTGAAGTTAGAGCCTGAAATGTCAGAAAACGGCTTTTCAGCCCATAACAAACTTGGTCCAGGCAATGCAAGCTGAAACTCGGTCCAAAATTAAAATAGCAGTCTGTGCATGAATAAAACCTATTCTGCAACACAGAGACACATATCTGAAGGTGTTAGAAGTGTTTTGCATGATTTTTTAAGTTAGAGCCTGAAATGTCAGAAAACGGCTTTTCAGCACATAACAAACTTGGTTCAGGCAATGCAAGCTGAAACTCGGTCCAAAATTAAAATTGAAGTCTGTGCATGAATAAAACCTATTTTGCAACACAGAGAAACATATCTGAAGGTGTTAGAAGTGTTTTGCATGATTTTTGAAGTTAGAGCCTGAAATGTCAGAAAACGGCTTTTCAGCCCATAACAAACTTGGTCCAGGCAATGCAAGCTGAAACTCGGTCCAAAATTAAAATAGCAGTCTGTGCATGAATAAAACCTATTCTGCAACACAGAGACACATATCTGAAGGTGTTAGAAGTGTTTTGCATGAATTTTGAAGTTAGAGCCTGAAATGTCAGAAAACAGCGTTTCAGCCCATAACAAACTTGGTTCTGGCAATGCAGGCTGAAACTCGGTCCAAAATTAAAATTGCAGCCTGTGCATGAATAAAACCTATTTTGCAACACAGAGAAACATGTCTTAAGGTGTTAGAAGTGTTTTGCATGATTTTTTAAGTTAGAGCCTGAAATGTCAGAAAACGGCTTTTCAGCACATAACAAACTTGGTTCAGGCAATGCAAGCTGAATCTCTCTCCCACTTTAAAATATCAGTCTGTGCATGAATAAAACCTATTTTGCAACACAGAGAAACATATCTGAAGGTGTTAGAAGTGTTTTGCATGATTTTTGAAGTTAGAGCCTGAAATGTCAGAAAACAGCGTTTCAGCGCAGAACAAACTTGCTTCTGGCAATGCAGGCTGAAACTCGGTCCAATATTAAAATTGCAGTCTGTGCATTAATAAAACCTATTTTGCAACACAGAGAAACATATTTGAAGGTGTTAGAAGTGTTTTGCATGATTTTTGAAGTTAGAGCCTGAAATGTCAGAAAACGGCTTTTCAGCACATAACAAACTTGGTTCCAGCAATGCAAGCTGAATCTTGGTCCCACTTTAAAATATCAGTCTGTGCATGAATAAAACCTATTTTGCAACACAGAGAAACATATCTGAAGGTGTTAGAAGTGTTTTGCATGATTTTTGAAGTTAGAGCCTGAAATGTCAGAAAACAGCGTTTCAGCGCGGAACAAACTTGGTTCCAGCAATGCAAGCTGAATCTTGGTCCCACTTTAAAATATCAGTCTGTGCATGAATAAAACCTATTTTGCAACACAGAGAAACATATCTGAAGGTGTTAGAAGTGTTTTGCATGATTTTTGAAGTTAGAGCCTGAAATGTCAGAAAACGGCTTTTCAGCACATAACAAACTTGGTTCAGGCAATGCAAGCTGAAACTCGGTCCAAAATTAAAATTGAAGTCTGTGCATGAATAAAACCTATTTTGCAACACAGAGAAACATATCTGAAGGTGTTAGAAGTGTTTTGCATGATTTTTGAAGTTAGAGCCTGAAATGTCAGAAAACGGCTTTTCAGCACATAACAAACTTGGTTCAGGCAATGCAAGCTGAAACTCGGTCCAAAATTAAAATTGCAGTCTTTGCATGAATAAAACCTATTTTGCAACACAGATAAACATATTTGAAGGTGTTAGAAGTGTTTTGCATGATTTTTGAAGTTAGAGCCTGAAATGTCAGAAAACGGCTTTTCAGCCCATAACAAACTTGGTCCAGGCAATGCAAGCTGAAACTCGGTCCAAAATTAAAATAGCAGTCTGTGCATGAATAAAACCTATTCTGCAACACAGAGACACATATCTGAAGGTGTTAGAAGTGTTTTGCATGATTTTTTAAGTTAGAGCCTGAAATGTCAGAAAACGGCTTTTCAGCACATAACAAACTTGGTTCAGGCAATGCAAGCTGAAACTCGGTCCAAAATTAAAATTGAAGTCTGTGCATGAATAAAACCTATTTTGCAACACAGAGAAACATATCTGAAGGTGTTAGAAGTGTTTTGCATGATTTTTGAAGTTAGAGCCTGAAATGTCAGAAAACGGCTTTTCAGCCCATAACAAACTTGGTCCAGGCAATGCAAGCTGAAACTCGGTCCAAAATTAAAATAGCAGTCTGTGCATGAATAAAACCTATTCTGCAACACAGAGACACATATCTGAAGGTGTTAGAAGTGTTTTGCATGAATTTTGAAGTTAGAGCCTGAAATGTCAGAAAACAGCGTTTCAGCCCATAACAAACTTGGTTCTGGCAATGCAGGCTGAAACTCGGTCCAAAATTAAAATTGCAGCCTGTGCATGAATAAAACCTATTTTGCAACACAGAGAAACATGTCTTAAGGTGTTAGAAGTGTTTTGCATGATTTTTTAAGTTAGAGCCTGAAATGTCAGAAAACGGCTTTTCAGCACATAACAAACTTGGTTCAGGCAATGCAAGCTGAATCTCTCTCCCACTTTAAAATATCAGTCTGTGCATGAATAAAACCTATTTTGCAACACAGAGAAACATATCTGAAGGTGTTAGAAGTGTTTTGCATGATTTTTTAAGTTAGAGCCTGAAATGTCAGAAAACAGCGTTTCAGCGCAGAACAAACTTGCTTCTGGCAATGCAGGCTGAAACTCGGTCCAATATTAAAATTGCAGTCTGTGCATTAATAAAGCCTATTTTGCAACACAGAGAAACATATTTGAAGGTGTTAGAAGTGTTTTGCATGATTTTTGAAGTTAGAGCCTGAAATGTCAGAAAACGGCTTTTCAGCACATAACAAACTTGGTTCCAGCAATGCAAGCTGAATCTTGGTCCCACTTTAAAATATCAGTCTGTGCATGAATAAAACCTATTTTGCAACACAGAGAAACATATCTGAAGGTGTTAGAAGTGTTTTGCATGATTTTTGAAGTTAGAGCCTGAAATGTCAGAAAACAGCGTTTCAGCGCAGAACAAACTTGGTTCCAGCAATGCAAGCTGAATCTTGGTCCCACTTTAAAATATCAGTCTGTGCATGAATAAAACCTATTTTGCAACACAGAGAAACATATCTGAAGGTGTTAGAAGTGTTTTGCATGATTTTTGAAGTTAGAGCCTGAAATGTCAGAAAACGGCTTTTCAGCACATAACAAACTTGGTTCAGGCAATGCAAGCTGAAACTCGGTCCAAAATTAAAATTGAAGTCTGTGCATGAATAAAACCTATTTTGCAACACAGAGAAACATATCTGAAGGTGTTAGAAGTGTTTTGCATGATTTTTGAAGTTAGAGCCTGAAATGTCAGAAAACAGCGTTTCAGTGCAGAACAAACTTGGTTCCAGCAATGCAAGCTGAATCTTGGTCCCACTTTAAAATATCAGTCTGTGCATGAATAAAACCTATTTTGCAACACAGAGAAACATATCTGAAGGTGTTAGAAGTGTTTTGCATGATTTTTTAAGTTAGAGCCTGAAATGTCAGAAAACAGCGTTTCAGCGCAGAACAAACTTGCTTCTGGCAATGCAGGCTGAAACTCGGTCCAATATTAAAATTGCAGTCTGTGCATTAATAAAACCTATTTTGCAACACAGAGAAACATATTTGAAGGTGTTAGAAGTGTTTTGCATGATTTTTGAAGTTAGAGCCTGAAATGTCAGAAAACAGCGTTTCAGCGCAGAACAAACTTGGTTCCAGCAATGCAAGCTGAATCTTGGTCCCACTTTAAAATATCAGTCTGTGCATGAATAAAACCTATTTTGCAACACAGAGAAACATATCTGAAGGTGTTAGAAGTGTTTTGCATGATTTTTGAAGTTAGAGCCTGAAATGTCAGAAAACGGCGTTTCAGTGCAGAACAAACTTGGTTCCAGCAATGCAAGCTGAATCTTGGTCCCACTTTAAAATATCAGTCTGTGCATGAATAAAACCTATTTTGCAACACAGAGAAACATATTTGAAGGTGTTAGAAGTGTTTTGCATGATTTTTGAAGTTAGAGCCTGAAGTGTCAGAAAACAGCGTTTCAGCGCAGAACAAACTTGGTTCTGGCAATGCAGGCTGAAACTCGGTCCAAAATTAAAATTGCAGCCTGTGCATGAATAAAACCTATTTTGCAACACAGAGAAACATATCTGAAGGTGTTAGAAGTGTTTTGCATGATTTTTGAAGTTAGAGCCTGAAATGTCAGAAAACGGCTTTTCAGCACATAACAAACTTGGTTCAGGCAATGCAAGCTGAAACTCGGTCCAAAATTAAAATTGCAGTCTGTGCATGAATAAAACCTATTTTGCAACACAGAGAAACATATCTGAAGGTGTTAGAAGTGTTTTGCATGATTTTTGAAGTTAGAGCCTGAAATGTCAGAAAACAGCGTTTCAGCGCAGAACAAACTTGGTTCCAGCAATGCAAGCTGAATCTTGGTCCCACTTTAAAATATCAGTCTGTGCATGAATAAAACCTATTTTGCAACACAGAGAAACATATCTGAAGGTGTTAGAAGTGTTTTGCATGATTTTTTAAGTTAGAGCCTGAAATGTCAGAAAACAGCGTTTCAGCGCAGAACAAACTTGCTTCTGGCAATGCAGGCTGAAACTCGGTCCAATATTAAAATTGCAGTCTGTGCATTAATAAAACCTATTTTGCAACACAGAGAAACATATTTGAAGGTGTTAGAAGTGTTTTGCATGATTTTTGAAGTTAGAGCCTGAAATGTCAGAAAACGGCATTTCAGCACATAACAAACTTGGTTCCAGCAATGCAAGCTGAATCTTGGTCCCACTTTAAAATATCAGTCTGTGCATGAATAAAACCTATTTTGCAACACAGAGAAACATATCTGAAGGTGTTAGAAGTGTTTTGCATGATTTTTGAAGTTAGAGCCTGAAATGTCAGAAAACAGCGTTTCAGCGCGGAACAAACTTGGTTCCAGCAATGCAAGCTGAATCTTGGTCCCACTTTAAAATATCAGTCTGTGCATGAATAAAACCTATTTTGCAACACAGAGAAACATATCTGAAGGTGTTAGAAGTGTTTTGCATGATTTTTGAAGTTAGAGCCTGAAATGTCAGAAAACGGCTTTTCAGCACATAACAAACTTGGTTCAGGCAATGCAAGCTGAAACTCGGTCCAAAATTAAAATTGAAGTCTGTGCATGAATAAAACCTATTTTGCAACACAGAGAAACATATCTGAAGGTGTTAGAAGTGTTTTGCATGATTTTTGAAGTTAGAGCCTGAAATGTCAGAAAACGGCTTTTCAGCCCATAACAAACTTGGTCCAGGCAATGCAAGCTGAAACTCGGTCCAAAATTAAAATAGCAGTCTGTGCATGAATAAAACCTATTCTGCAACACAGAGACACATATCTGAAGGTGTTAGAAGTGTTTTGCATGATTTTTGAAGTTAGAGCCTGAAATGTCAGAAAACGGCTTTTCAGCACATAACAAACTTGGTTCAGGCAAGCTGAAACTCGGTCCAAAATTAAAATTGAAGTCTGTGCATGAATAAAACCTATTTTGCAACACAGAGAAACATATCTGAAGGTGTTAGAAGTGTTTTGCATGATTTTTGAAGTTAGAGCCTGAAATGTCAGAAAACGGCTTTTCAGCCCATAACAAACTTGGTCCAGGCAATGCAAGCTGAAACTCGGTCCAAAATTAAAATTGCAGTCTGTGCATGAATAAAACCTATTTTGCAACACAGAGAAACATATCTGAAGGTGTTAGAAGTGTTTTGCATGATTTTTGAAGTTAGAGCCTGAAATGTCAGAAAACAGCGTTTCAGCGCAGAACAAACTTGGTTCCAGCAATTCAAGCTGAATCTTGGTCCCACTTTAAAATATCAGTCTGTGCATGAATAAAACCTATTTTGCAACACAGAGAAACATATCTGAAGGTGTTAGAAGTGTTTTGCATGATTTTTTAAGTTAGAGCCTGAAATGTCAGAAAACAGCGTTTCAGCGCAGAACAAACTTGCTTCTGGCAATGCAGGCTGAAACTCGGTCCAATATTAAAATTGCAGTCTGTGCATTAATAAAACCTATTTTGCAACACAGAGAAACATATTTGAAGGTGTTAGAAGTGTTTTGCATGATTTTTGAAGTTAGAGCCTGAAATGTCAGAAAACGGCTTTTCAGCACATAACAAACTTGGTTCCAGCAATGCAAGCTGAATCTTGGTCCCACTTTAAAATATCAGTCTGTGCATGAATAAAACCTATTTTGCAACACAGAGAAACATATCTGAAGGTGTTAGAAGTGTTTTGCATGATTTTTGAAGTTAGAGCCTGAAATGTCAGAAAACAGCGTTTCAGCGCAGAACAAACTTGGTTCCAGCAATGCAAGCTGAATCTTGGTCCCACTTTAAAATATCAGTCTGTGCATGAATAAAACCTATTTTGCAACACAGAGAAACATATCTGAAGGTGTTAGAAGTGTTTTGCATGATTTTTGAAGTTAGAGCCTGAAATGTCAGAAAACGGCTTTTCAACACATAACAAACTTGGTTCAGGCAATGCAAGCTGAAACTCGGTCCAAAATTAAAATTGAAGTCTGTGCATGAATAAAACCTATTTTGCAACACAGAGAAACATATCTGAAGGTGTTAGAAGTGTTTTGCATGATTTTTGAAGTTAGAGCCTGAAATGTCAGAAAACGGCGTTTCAGCACATAACAAACTTGGTTCAGGCAATGCAAGCTGAAACTCGGTCCAAAATTAAAATTGCAGTCTTTGCATGAATAAAACCTATTTTGCAACACAGATAAACATATTTGAAGGTGTTAGAAGTGTTTTGCATGATTTTTGAAGTTAGAGCCTGAAATGTCAGAAAACGGCTTTTCAGCCC